>NC_084621.1:37354477-37654477 GCF_033978795.1 Nerophis ophidion | reverse complement strand
TGGGTTTTTTTTGGGTGGCTGGGTTGAGTGGCCGTGCGGTGTGCTTTCTTGGCGAATGGGACATCGGGTGCTGTTTTGTCTTAATGGGGGCTGTGGTGTTTGTGTCTGTGTATTTGGATGTGTTTGTCTTCTTTCATTTTGGTTTGTGAACGTTTTGGGGTGTTTTTTTATGGATGTGCTTTGGGTGGTTAGTTGTTTAGCTTCCGGTTTGCGTGATGTCACGCAAGTTAGCTTCCTGTCGGGTGGGGTCTGTGTCCGTCTGTTTCAGGTTGGCGCTGTAGGTTTTGATTTGCAGGCTTTCGGGTGTTGTCCCTGGGGGGGTGTGGGGACGGCACGTGACCAGACCTGTGGGAGCAGAAAGGGATTGGTTGATTCTCGGTGGACGGTGGGTTCCGGGGCTGAATTGCTGCCCCGCCGGCTTATGTATGTATGTATGTGTATGTTTATATATGTGTATGTGTGTGTATGTATGTAATCATTCCCCCAAACATTATTGTTATTTATTTGTGTTACGTTGGGAACTGGTGTCAACTTTGCTAGCTGAAAAAATATGTTCTAAATGATAGCTGGCAACTGGTGCACTAATTGCTAGCAGGAAACTAGAATGCTAATCACTAGCTAACTCTGCAGAACTCCTGGGGGCCAGGGACCCCCTGTTGAATACATCTAACATTTAGTGTTTATGCAACGAGTCGGACTTTGACACTTCATTCAAATGTACACACAGTGACTTCCAGTTCTGTGCAATGTAAGCGTCAAAATAAAAGCATGGCATTATTAACCTTGATGCTTCCTATCAAACTCCCAAAATGCACCATTTTTTTACATGTGTTAGCCACCAGAATAAAAAGTGTATTGTCATTGTAGTGAAGAAGTACAAACCCCGTTGCTATATGAGTTGGGAAATTGTGTTAGATGTAAATATAAACGTAATACAATGATTTGCAAACCATTTTCAACCCATATTCAGTTGAATATGCTACAAAGACAACATATTTGATGTACAAACTGATAAACTTTTTTTGGGGGAAAATAATCATTAACTTTACAATTTGATGCCAGCAACACATGACAAAGAAGTTTGGAAAGGTGGCAATAAATACTGATAACGTTGAGGAATGCTCATCAAACACTTATATGGAACATCCCACAGGTGTGCAGGTTATTTGGGAACAGTTGGGTGCCATGATTGGGTTTAAAAGCAGCTTCAATGAAATGCTAAGTAATTCACAATCAAGGATGGGGCAAGGGTCACCACTTTGTAAGCAAATTGTCGAACAGTTTTAGAACAACATTTCTCAACGACCTCTTGCAAGGAATTTTGGGATTTTACCAACCACGGTCCGTAAAATCATCAAAAGTTTCAGAGAATCTGGAGAAATCACTGCACGTAAGCGATGACATTACGGACCTTTGACTCCTCAGGCAGTACTGCATCAAAAACTGACATCAGTGTGTAAAGGATATCACGACATGGGCTCAGGAACACTTCATAAAACCACTATCAGTAACTACAGTTGGTCGCTACATTTGTAAGTGCAAGTTAAAACTCTACTATGCAAAGCCAAAGCCATTTATCAACAACACCCCGAAACGTCGCCGGCTTCGCTGGGCACGAGCTCATCTAAGATGGACTGATGCAAAGTGGAAAAGTGTTCTGTTGTCCGACGAGTCCACATTTCAAATTATATATGGAAACAGAGGACGTGGTGTCCTCCAGAACAAAGAGGAGAATAACCATTCGGATTGTTATAGACGCAAAGTTCAACAGCCAGCATCTGTGATGGTATGGGGGTGTATTAGTGCCCAAGGCATGGGTAACACACATCTGTGAAGACACCATTGATGCTGAAAGGTCCGTACAGGTTTTGGAGCAACATATGTTGTCATCCAAGCAACGTTAACATGGACGCCCCTGCTTATTTCAGCAAGACAATGCCAAGCCACGTGTTACAACAGCGTGGTTTCGTAGTAAAAAAGTGCGGGTACTTTCTTGGCCCGCCTGCTGTTCAGACCTGTCTCCCATCGAAAATTTGTGGCGCATTATGAAGCGTAAAATACGACAGCGGAGACCCCGGACTGTTGAACGACTGAAGCTCTACATAAAACAAGAATGGTAAAGAATTACACTTTCAAAGCTTCAAAAATTAGTTTCATCAGTTCCCAAACTTTTATTGAGTGTTGTTAAAAGAAAAGGTGATGTAACACAGTGGTGAACATGCCCTTTCCCAACTACTTTGGCACGTGTTGCAGCCATGAAATTCTAAATTAATTATTATTTGGAAAAAAAATATGAAGTTTATGAGTTTGAACATCAAACATCTTGTCTTTGTAGTGCATTCAACTGAATATGGGTTGAAAACGATTTGCAATTCTTTGTATTCCGTTTATATTTACAATTAACAAAATTTCCCAACTCATTTGGAAACAGGGTTTGTACATACTGTAGTTACCGGTACTTGCTTAGATCAGTGCTGTATGGTGTACCTAACGTTGTGGTTGACAGTTGTGTCTACAATTCAAGGCCAAGGAAATGACTTAACATTCTCCTATCATATCTCATTCAGCGACTGTGTCCTCTTTTCTCACGCTCAACACCCTTTTATCAAAATGTCAATAGATGACGACAGCAAGGCGTCATTAAAACGACAGTTATTGTTTTGTTGTATTTGGATGGAATCCGACTTTCTGTGACGTTTCCAGTCTTGCACTTAATGAAGAGCACTTTGCACCAACTCAGCACGTTCATGTTCTTGATTGCTCTCGGCTCACGAAAGTTCTGACTCTCCTCAGAGTTCTAATGAGCTGCTGTTGAGTTGTGAGGCTGTTACAATCCCACATGTATGCACTATAGCAGTGGTTCTCAATTTATTTCCAGTGAACATTTTTTTAATTAAAGTAAATAAATAAATGATAAATGGGTTGTACTTGTATAGCGCTTTTCTACCTTCAAGGTACTCAAAGCGCTTTGACACTACTTCCACATTTACCCATTCACACACACATTCACACACTGATGGAGGGAGCTGCCATGCAAGGCGCCAACCAGCACCCATCAGGAGCAAGGGTGAAGTGTCTTGCTCAGGACACAACGGACGTGACGAGGTTGGTACTAGGTGGGAATTGAACCAGGGACGCTCGGGTTGCGCACGGCCACTCTCCCCACTGCGCCACGCCGTCCCCCCCTAAGTACCCCCTAATCAGACCAAAGCATTTTTGGTTGCAAAAAAAAAAGATAAAGAAGTAAAATACAGCACAATGCCATCAGTTTCTGATTTATTAAATTGTATAACATTGCAAAATATTGCTCATTTGTAGTGGTCTTTCTTGAACTATTTGGAAATAAAGATATAAAAATAACTAAAAACTTGTTGAAAAATAAACAAGTGATTCAATTATAAATAAACATTTCCACACATAGAAGTAATCATTAACTTAAAGTGCCCTCTTTGGGGATTGTAATAGAGATCCATCTGGATTCATGAACTTAATTCTAAATATTTCTTCACATAAAAAGAAATCTTTAACATCAATATTTATGGAACTTGTCCACAAAAAATCTAACTGTCAACATTGAATATTGCATTGTTGCATTTCTTTTGACAGTTTATGAACTTACATTCACATCTTGTGAAAGTATTACTCATTAAATATACTTACTGTATTTCCTTGAATAGCCTCCGGGTATGTAATATGTGCCTTCTTTGAATTACTGCCGGACATAAATTGCTCACCAAATTAATAAGCGCATGCTTACTTCTACCACCGGGTCAAATTCGTGATGTCTCAAGTGACGCTTCCCCTGCCATTATTTTCAAAATGGCGGAGAAGTTTTTTTTTTGCCTGTACTATGTGTAAACCAGGGTTCTTGTTCCACAGCCGTACAGATCACACTAATGGTTGTGATATAAAACAGTTTTAACACTCTTATTAATATGCGCCGCACTCTGTGAACCCACACCAAATAAGAATAACAAACACATTTTTGGAGAGTATTGGCTCTGTGGCACATTATAAACGCAGCATAGGGATTACCCATAATGCCGTGCATCCGTGACTCTTGGATATATTATACACGCGCCCCCAACCCTCCCCCCCACTGCACACTATAGTACGGAGACAAGGGCCACTAAGGTGTGTGTGTGTGTGTGTGTGTGTGTGTGTGTGTGTGTGTTTTGTGTGTGTGTGTGCGAGTGTGTGTGCGTGTGTGTGTGTGTGTGTGTGTGTGTGTGTGTGTGTGTGTGTGTGTGTGTGTGTGTGTGTGTGTGTGTGTGTGTGTGTCTATGGTTGAGGATGTGGTTAATTAACAGGATGTCAAGTAAGCATGTGTGTCTCGTATTTCTGACAGCATGAATGAAAGCATATTTTCTTATTTTCACCATAGCTGTTCAGGCTTTAAGGTGGTGATTTAAAGCTCATTTTAAACTGCTGAAATTGTAAGATTACTAAAGATTTTAAGCAGCGTAAGTCTGTTGTTTGGATTTTCTCCCACTGACTTTGGCAGCCTAAGACGACCATGCCTTAAGCAGATCTTGGCCAAGCATTACCATCTCTATGGCTTTTTCTTTAAAGGTACAACCATGCATACTAAAGGATGACCTTGCAACAATTGTACCCAACTAAAGACATTCATATATATGTATAGGGACGGCGCGGCGCAGTGGTAGAGTGGCCGTGCGCAACCCGAGGGTCCCTGGTTCAATCCCCACCTAGTACCAACCTCATCATGTCAGTTGTTTCCTGAGCAAGACACTTCACACTTGCTCCTGATGGTTGATGGTTGATGGTTTGCGCCTTGCATGGCAGCTCCCTCCATCAGTGTGTGAATGTGTGTGTGTGAATGGGTAATTGTGGAAGTAGTGTCAAAGCGCTTTGAATACCTTGAAGGTAGAAAAGCACTATAGAAGTACAACCCATTTATTTATATAGTAATTCTAGTTTTTGGCCATGGCTATAATTAATACAACTATATATATATGTATATATATATATATATATATATGTGTATGTATATATGTGTGTGTATGTATATATGTATATATATATATATATATATATATATATATATATATATATATATATATATATATATATAATATATAAATATACAGTATATGTATATATACTGTATATTTATATATATATGTACTGTATATTTATATACATATATGTATATAAATATACAGTATATATATATGTATATATATATATATATATATATATATATATATATATATATATATATATATATATATACATATATATATATATATATATATATATATATATATATATATTGGACGGCGTGGCGCAGTGGTAGAGTGGCCGTGCGCAACCCGAGGGTCCCTGGTTCAAATCCCACCTAGTACCAACCTCGTCACGTCCGTTGTGTCCTGAGCAAGACACTTCACCATTGCTCCTGATGGGTGCTGGTTGGCGCCTTGCATGGCAGCTCCCTCCATCAGTGTGTGAATGGGTAAATGTGGAAGTAGTGTCAAAGCACTTTGAGTACCTTGAATGTAGAAAAGCGCTATACAAGTACAACCCATTTATCATTTATATATATATATATATATATATATATATATATATATATATATATATATATATATATATATATATATATATATATATATATATATATATGTCTTTCTTTGTGGTATAGCTCAAAAAATGGCAAATCTGGCATTTTGGATTGTTAAATTGTGCAATTAACTCATCAGTTTGCCCAGGACAACGATTAAAGTGCATTATACAGGTATTCTGCCATTTAAATTGGAAAACAAGCTTGTCCATGGTCTACAACAAAAGTCGTGGTAGAGTGAGCGGTATTGCTCCTGTTCTCCCGTCTTGAATTGTAACAGTAATTCAGTACAGTATGAGTAATTTTAAAATATTAGCTTTGACCGAGTTACTGTTGCGTTGATGTTGTGATAGTTAACCTGCAGACAGTGCGTAGAACAAGGATATAATCTGACAAGTTGGTACACTTTGACGGCCAATTTAGACCCAGGAATGGCGAGAATGACACGAAAAGACGTTTTGCCCCCCCTCCCCCTTTTTGTGAAGATTATGGTCATTCTTTATATAAATGGGAGTATATGAACATCCTAGTAATCTACATTCTAATGACAGCAGACGTTGTACAGTAAGACATGTTTTATGATGTTTGTCGGCTCTCATGAAGTCTGCAAAAGTAGTCATTAGTGATGAAGTTGGGAAAAAAGCCAACGTTGTGATGCGTTTTTTAAATTAATGTGCCGTGTATACTTAAAATGAGCTAAATAAGTAAACGATAAATGTTATTATAAATGTGCCGGTTACTACATTACATATATACTTACATCATGTATATACAACTTTAATGATGGTGGTTGGATTTTAGTGAGTTGTCTTCTTAAAGGGGTTCACTCCTATCTCTTAAGTCCACAGCAATTCCCTCCTCCTTTTCAGGTTGGTTTGTGTCCATTTTAAACCCATATTGACCAAGCAAAATAGACAAAACTTGGTAAATGGCGAGAAAAGAAACACTGAGACGCCAAAGCACTGAGAAGTGGCCTGCCTCTGCAAAATGGTTGTGACCTGTGTGTTTTGTACTGCGCAGAAAAGGATGTCATCAAAATGGGAGCCCCCTAAGGCTTCCAGCGGCACACAAATTAATGAATGAATTAGGGGTTCACACACTGAGGCATACTCGGCGCAATCTAAAGGTTTATAAACCGAAAAGTTGGTGAATAAAAGTGTTTGTTTCTAATGCATAGCCCAAAAAACTAGTGTCTCAAAGGGCCTCACAAACTCACAACGGCATCCCCAAATCTACACTCAGATCCGGGCAAGTAAAAACTCAAAGACTCTACAACTCATTTCAACATAAACAGATACGTTTTTCATAGAAAGGACCCCTTTGGCTCTGAAATCTCATGTCATGAAAAGCAGTCGACCGTATATGTCGATGTTGACTTAAGCTGGCATTCTTTCTTTTACTCTGAAAAGCGGAATTGAAAATATGCATATTTTTTTAGACCAACCTAATTGCCCTGGTTTTAATGAAAAGGCAATTTGCCCACTGTGTTCACCTTTGACAGAGAAAATGAGAATTACTTGTCGGCCTTTGAAATCGCCCGTGTTTCCCTGAGCTACACTTCAGCCCAGATGCAACCTCATTAAAGCTGTTCCTTTTCTTTTTGTAATATGAAGTGCGTTTATCTCTGGTTGAAGAGTATCTGCTTCTTACACCATCTGAACTTAGGAAGAGCAATAGATATAAAGCATTGTAATATAGCTTTGCTGGCACACAACAAGAAAATATGACACAATAAGGGGAAAAAAGTGGAACTAAAATATGTTGTGTCATGAAAAAAAACTAATTACTGTGTCAATACCTTTTTCTCGTCTTTTTGCATCTCTGTCCTTTTGAGAAATATAGATTGTCTTTCAAAGTCACTGTGCTATTATTCTTAGAAGGTGTTGCTTTTATTGAATGCAGTGAATTTACCATGGTGGCTATGAGTGCAAGACTGTTTTTAAAGATTGCATTGCGACGAGAAGGATCACTGTTAGCTGGCCTTAGGGCACATCTTGCAAGAGAAAAGTCACACTAAATTAAGCGGAGGCTTGTGACTTTATCCCGATGAATGTGTGGCCATCAGCACGGCGAAGACGAACAACAATTAACAACAATAGGGGGAGCTTTGTTTGCAGAAAGATGACCTGTCAAAGACGGGGTCTGTGCATGCAGTGATAAGGTGTTCACACAACGCTGCCTCACATTTATTCACGTCAAGGTTGAAGCGATTGAAAGTTTTAGACATCTGCGCTTCCAGCAGTAGTGTGGCGATGATTTAATCACCATTGATTTTCTTTCAAGCTGTTATGTCGCACATGGTACGGATTCATAACGTAATCCGATTAAAAGACATTCTTTAATCAATACACAGGGGTTTTACACAGTGTGAGCAAAGATTGTTTAAACTGGGATTGACAGGACACAAAATTCCCTTAACTATGTAGAAAATACCAAAAATCAGAAGTTTTTTTTATTTTTTTATTATTTTAATGGCAATTGGGAATTGCTGATGTCGCCACACATCAGATTCTCTAAGAACCGTATCCTACCAGGTGCTTACATGAAAAAAGGTGCGCAACTGCACGCTGTGGGTGTAAAAAGCCTTACAGGCATCATCCATCCATCCATCCATCCATTTTCTATCGCTTATTCCCTTTGAGTCACGGGGGGCGCTGGTGCCTGTTTCAGCTACAATCGGGCGGAAGGCGGAGTACACCCTGGACAAGTCGCCACCTCATCGCAGGGCCAACACAGATAGACAGACAACATTCACACTCACATTCACACACTAGGGCCAATTTAGTGTTGCCAATCAACCTATCTCCAGGTGCATGTCTCTGGAAGTGGGAGGAAGCGGGAGTACCCGGAGGGAACCCACGCAGTCACGGGGAGGACATGCAAACTCCACACAGAAAGATCCCGAGCCAGGAATTGAACCTAAGACTATTTAGGCCCTTTGTATTGTGAACAGACGCACTAACCCCTCTGTCACCGTGCTGCCCTAAAGGCATCATATTATGTTTTTTTTTTTTCTACATTTAAAACACTTCCTTGTGGTCTACATCAGTGGTCCCCAACCTTTTTGTATCCGCAAACCGGTCAACGCTTAATAATTTGTCCTGCGGCCCAGGGGGGGGTCCTTTTTTTTTTTTTTTTCTTTGTCATGAAAAAGGTACGTTTTTGTCATGGAAAAGGGAGGTTTTTGTGGTTGGTGCACTAATTGTAAGTGTATATTGTGTTTTTTATGTTGATATAATAAAAAAAAGTTTTGGGGTGTAACGGTACACAAAAATTTTAGTTCGGTACGTACCTAGGTTTAGAGGTTACGTTTCGGTTCATTTTCGGTACAGTAAGAAAACAACAAAATATTAATTTTTTGGTTATTTATTTACCAATTTTGTAAACAATGGCTTTGTCCTTTTAACATTGGGAACACTAGAATAATTCTGCCCGCGTTAATCAACATTAAACTGCCTCAACTTGTTGCTCAGATTAAATAAAATGACAAAACTTTTCTTCTACATATAAAAAGTGCAACATTTAACAGTTTCAAGTCAACTCATCATGCTTGATTTATTACAGCATTTGGGAAGCCTGTAGTTGATTTTTATTATGTAAATGTTATATTTTTATCAACATGTGATAGCAGGGACCCTGCCATTCAAACTAGGCTGCTACATTACTAATGATTAATGTAACTATAGCTGAAAAAAATAGCACAATAGCAATAGGAGAGACTATTCATCCCTGAACACCATGGAGTTCATGTAGGCTTAGTGATGCAGTTACATTATTATATCAATAGCATACACACCGCACAATGAGCTAACACACACACCGCAAAATGAGCTAACGTTACGCTAAAAGTTAATTAGCCTTCACCTCAACCCAGGACTGCGAGCGAGCTGAGCTGCAGTTTCTAGAACGTTGACTGGGAGGTGTTTATTATAATTTGGGGAGATTCCGCTGCTCACTTGCTAAACACCTATCTGCTCGACGCTGAAGCGCTGACTACATGGGCTCTGAAAACGCACTGCTGATTGGTTGTTACCGCTCTGAATACGCACTGCTGATTGGCTGTTACCGCTATGTATGTAACCAATCAGATGGTTGTGTGGGTGGGACAATGCTGCGTGCTGTGTAGGAGACAGAGGCAGAATGGAGCGGAGCAGCTTGTTAAGACTTTAGCTTAGGCGGCTACTTCATATGTTCGTGTTGAAACTTGAACCGGAACCGCCGTACCAAAATGGTTCAATACAAATACATTTACCGTTACACCCCTAAGTGAGAGGCATGATTTATAATTTACAATTCACATTTACCAACTCAGAGGCGATGCAGCAGCTTACTATTTCAATACTGTAGCTGCATAAGCGAGTTACCTCTCTGTGATCAAAAGTAGTTCCTCGGTATTAGCAGTTATAGTTAAAATATTGCTAATATTTGTTCATTTCCAGGTCAAAAGTTATAAATGGAGTATTGTTGTTGGTTTTTGGATGTTTTTTAGAGGACTTTATGAGTGGAATAGATTACTCCCATTGGCTATATTGTTAGCCACTTGTAGTTACCGTGTTTTACATATTAGAATGCATAAAAAAAGAAAAATATTTGAATTATTGAATTATCATATTTATATAGCGCTTTTCTCTAGTGACTCAAAGCGCTTTACATAGTGAAACACAATATCTAAGTTACATTTAAACCAGTGTGGGTGGCACTGGGAGCACGTGGGTAAAGTGTCTTGCCCAAGGACACAACGGCAGTGACTAGGATGGCGGAAGCGGGAATCGAACCTGCAGCCCTCAAGTTGCTGGCACGGACACTCTACCAACCGAGCCATACCGCCTATTATTGTCTTACACAGGGGTTCCGAATGATAGGCAATATTGAAAAATAAAAATGCAGTTCCCGTTTAATCTACGGATTATAATTATAATAACTCTCACACTATTATGATAGATCCACTCGACACCCATTGCACCGGTCGCCTAGGGGGTAGGGAGGGTCCCCACATCTGCGGTCCCCTCCAAGGTTTCTCATTGTCATCCCATTGGGTTTAGTTTTTTCTTACCATGATGTGGAATCTAAGCTGAGGATGTCATTGTGGCTTGTGCAGCCCTTTGAGACACTCGTGATTTAGGGCTATATAACTAAACTTTGATTGATTGATTGATTGATTGATTGATTGATTGATTGATTGATTGATTGATTGATTGATTGATTGATTGATAATTCACATTCAAGTTGGGAATGGCCAACTGGCGAAGTTGGGAGAGTGGCCGTGCCAGCAATCTGAGGGTTACTAGTTCAATCTCCACCTTCTACCATCCTAGTCACGTTGTTGTGTCCTTGAGCAAGACACTTCACCCTTTCTCCTGATGGGTCTTGGTTAGCGCCGTGCATGGCAGCGCCCGCCATCAGTGTTTGAATGTGTCAATGTGTGTGTGTGAATGGGTGAATGTGGAAATAGTGTCAAAGCGCTTTGAGTTCCTTAAAAAAAAAGGTAGAAAAGCGCAATACAAGTACAACTCATTTACCATTCAGCAAAAAAAAGAAGCTGTGTTCAAGTGCAAACAAACAAAATACACGTTTACATGACGAGAACTGTTTGGATTGTTAGGGACTTTTCGAATTTAAAATGTTGTCTTTTCCATGATTTTTTACTGACATTTACAAGTGTTAGTAAAACTCCATGCTCCATACGCTGCATAGTCACGGCATAGTCTGCCTCATTAGTAATAAGTCCGCCTGCCTTCATTCACAACTTGAGCAATTTTGCCTAACTTAGAGGTGGCTGTTTTTCGCAGGCTAGATTGGAGAATACGAATGACAAACATGCTTAACCTCAAGTGTGTAAAAAAAAAACAAAAAAAAACAATTAGGCACAAACAAGACAGAATGGGGCCCATTTTGCAAGTTACAGGCCAATTCATGCTTTCTCTGCTATCACAGCTATGATTTTGTATGAAGTCTGGGAGAGGCTGATATAAGGAAATCAAGTATGATTATACAGTACCAAAGTATATTTGCTTAATTATAGTGCAGCGGGTGCTGCTAGTCACTTAAATGCTGTCATTTTTGGAAACATGACTCCATTTCCTCACTGCAGGGTCTCATCCATGAGATGTTTAGTCCTGTGACTCACATCTTAATGATGCCTAAAAGCCTGTTGGGCCTGTCAGTCCCTTTGGCAGACGGTGGAGTTAGTGGAAGGACGTAGAAACATCTCCAACATCCAGTGCAGAATGTAATAGAGGGCTTTCAGCTTTTGTCAATTTAGTTAGTGCGGCTTAAAAAGACATTACGCCATCTAAGCTGAGATCATTAGCTGGGTACGATCTGCTGAAAGGTCTCAGAATAAAGAAACAGACTGTAGTCAAAGGTTTTTACAGTCTCTTTCTGCCTTGCTGGTGTTTCCATGGCGGCCAAAGCTGGTGAAAATGTCCAATCCTTATGGCTCAAGGGCAGGTGTCGTAGTTCTTGCCAAGTTACCACACATCATTGTCAGGTCCTTAAGTGAAAGCTCTTGAGGTGGAAAACGCTGACGTCTAATTTGACCGTCACCCTGATGAAAGCCTAGGAAGTGGCAATGTTGGATGAGATGAAAGGGCTCCCTCTTGGATGATGGTGTGACAGACCTGGCGCAGCGCTGGCGTGATCAATAGAAAGTGGATGAATAAATCATAGCAGAAAGGGAGGCAGTGCTGTGCTGAACTGCCACATTGATAAGCACAATAGGTCGAGATGTTGCTGATTGGTGCCTTTACATACTGTATCCGTGTGAGACCTTGGCTTAAAAGAGGTTCCACATAGGGCCATACAGCACAAGTCTTGCAATTGCTGAGCAGGTCATGTGGTTACTTAATATTGGTATCAATCTGGTACCAACTTAATACCATTGACCAAAAACTAGGGATGTTCTGATCAGGGTTTTATGCTGCCATATTCAGATGGTCCATGAGTCATATCAGCCAATACCAATAACGTTATTGATCACATGTATTAACTGTACATTTTCAGTATATTTATGGTGAGTGCTATCAACGGTTTACCAATATTAACACAATATTTTAACTAGTTCCTTTTTTTTTTTATTACATACAATTGTTTGAGCAAAACAGAGTCAATAGTACACAATAATTAAACACAATCAAAAACTAACATCTACTACTTTGTTTAAATTATTTGGGTTTAGCCCTCAAAGTCCTCATGTGTCCCGGGCATTATTCCCTGAGTTTGTAAACATTAAGAAAACAACAACAACAACAAATATTTTGAGAGAAAAAAAAATCGTATCACTCTAGTTCAATCACATACTGATATTACTCTTGGTGTAGACACCACCAATATATGAATCTATCCTCGTTTTACGTGTGACGTACTGACCGTGATAATGCTAACACACCAACAGTTGTACTGATATTATCCCTCTTGAGACTCTTAATAATCTACTTGTTCATTTCCTGTTAATACAAACCCTGTTTCCATATGAGTTGGGAAATTGTGTTAGATGTAAATATTAACATAATACAATAATTTGCAAATTCTTTTCAACCCATATTCAGTTGAATGCACTACAAAGACAAGATAATTGATGTTCAAACTCATAAACTTTTTTTTTTTTTGCAAATAATAATTAACTTAGAATTTCATGGCTGCAACACATGCCGAAGTAGTTGAGAAAGGACATGTTCACCACTGTGTTACATCAACTTTTCTTTTAACAACACTCAATAAACGTTTGGGAACTGAGGAAACTAATTGTTGAAGCTTTGAAAGTAGAATGAATTCCCATTGTTGTTTTATCAATCAATCAATCAATCAATCAATGATTATTTATATAGCCCTAAATCACTAGTGTCTCAAACGGCTGCACAAACCACAACACAAACCACTAGGACATCCTTGGTAGAGCACACATAAGGGCAAGGAAAACTCACTCCCGGTGGGACTTCGGTGACAATGATGACTATGAGAAACCTTGGAGAGGACCGCATATGTGGGCAACCCCCCACCCTTTAAGGGCCGAAAGCAATGGATGTCGAGTGGGTCTAACATGATACTGTGAAATTATTAAAAAATTTATGTAGAGCTTCAGTCGTTCAACAGTCCGGGGTCTCCGCTGTCGTATTTTACGCTTCATAATGATCCACACATTTTCGATGGGAGACAGGTCTGGACTACAGGTGGGCCAGGAAAGTACCCGCACTCTTTTTTTATGAAGCCACGCTGTTATAACACATGCTAAATGTGGCTTGGCATTATCTTGCTGAAATAAGCAGGGGCATGCATGAAATAGACGGCGCTTAGATGGCAGCATATGTTGTTCCAAAACCTGTATGTACCTTTCAGCATTAATGGTGACTTCACAGATGTGTAAGTTACCCATGCCTTGGGCACTAATGTACCTACATACCATCACAGATGCGGGATTTTGAATTTTGCGTCGATAACAGTCTGGATGGTTCGCTTTGCCTTTGGTCCGGATGACACAATGTCAAATATTTCCAAAAACAATTTGATATGTGGACTCATTAGACCACAGAACACTTTTCCACTTTGCATCAGTCCATCTTAGATGATCTCGGGCCCAGAGAAGCCGGCGGGGTTTCTGGATGTTGTTGATAAATGGTTTTCGCTTTGCATTGTAGAGCTTTAACTTGCACATACAGATGTAGCGACAAACTGTATTTAGTGACAGTGGTTTTCTGAAGTGTTCCTGAACCCATGTGTGGTGCTATCCTTTAGAGATTGATGTCGGTTTTTGATACAGTGCCGTCCGAGGGATCGAAGGTCACGCTCATTCAATGTTGGTTTCCGGCCATGCCGCTTATGTGGAGTGATTTTTCCAGATTCTCTGAATCTTTTGATGATATTGTAGACCATTGATGTTGAAATCCCTAAATTCCTTGCAATTGCACGTTGAGAATCGTTGTTCTTAAACTGTTTGACTCTTTGCTCACGCAGTTGTGGACAAAGGAGTGTACCTCGCCCCATTCTTTCTTGTGAAAGACTGAGCATTTTTTGGGAAACTGTTTTTATACACAATCATGGCACCTGTTTTTATACACAATCATGGCACCCACCTGTTCCCAATTAGCCTGCACAACTGTGGGATGTTCCAAATAAGTGTTTGATGAGCATTCCTCAATTTTATCAGTACTTATTGCCACCTTTCCCAACTTCTATGTCATGTGTTTCTGACATCAAATTCTAAAGTTAATGATTATTTGCAAAAAAAAAAAAATATATCAGTTTGAACATCAATTATGTTGTCTTTGTAGCATATTCAACTGAATATGGGTTGATAATGATTTGCAAATCATTGTATTCCGTTTATATTTACATCTAACATCATTTCCCAACTCATATGGAAACGGGGTTTGTAGTTGCGAATCCTTTTTGCACCGAAAGCCCTCCATTTTCAAATGACTTTCTGTAAACAATATAACAACATACACACAATAGTAAAAATGTAACAGAACAAACAAAACAACAAAAAAACAGATATTTACGAAACTAAACTTAGAAGAGAACTGTACAATACAGATCTTATCATACTAATATCGATCCAATACTTATGCTACCGTACTACCTCGGGATACAATTTTAATTCGTTTTGTTGATGCAACTCATACCTCGAAAAACTTGTATTGCAAAACAGCGTCACCCACTGAAATGAAATAAAATCAATTTAGTCGGTGCTTGGCCTTGTCAAAAAACAACAATTTTAACATGATATTTATTTTTTTGGAGCTTCACCTGTATACCAAATCAACTAAGAACTGCAGTAATTTTATGAAGTAATGCAATAATAATGTACAGAATTTAATTTGGAGGGCAGATTTCTGCAAATCCATTTTCATTGTTTACGCAAAGAGCCGTTCCAAAGACTTGATTCGTTCATGAACGTCTCATCTCATTTTTTCCAAGATGGCGCTGCTGTAGTGGCTGCTGTACGCAGGAGCTCTGTGCTCTTGTGTCATCCTTTTGTGTTTCCCTCTTGTTTTCATGTGTTATTATATTTTTTGGCATTTTGGTCCGGGACCCTTTGGGACTGTGTGACAAGGTGTGGCACTTTCGTGACCTCTGTGGTGCTTTTTTTGTGGACTTCTGGATCTGCCTCCCGGGAGCCTTTTGGCCATGGAGACCAGCTGCAGGGTCTCTGCTACACTAGAGTCTGTTTGGATGTACTGGAGGAGATGCGGATGAGGGGACAGGACTGTGGAGCTAGCACTGAGCTACTGGGACGGAGAGGCTTTGCGGTGTCTTGGCTGGGTGAGCAGGTGTCGGACACCTCAGTCACCTTGGACGTATCCTCGCTCATCCATGCGGACTGGACACTGGCCGAGAGTGGAGTCGGCTGTCTTGGTTGCTTTGATGGGTCTGCTCCCGTCTCTGGCCATGCTCCCTCCTCCCCAGCGGACAATGGCGCGGAACACCGCAGAGGCCACCACAGTGTATATGTTTCTTTTACTTTTTATTCATAGCTGTATGTAGAAGTGTCTGGTTGTATCTGCTGCTTTAATGTCTTTAATGTCCTCTGTGTTCTTTGATGTTTGATGTTTCCCTCTTACACACATGGAAGAGGGATGTGTACTATGGCTATGAGTTGTTGTTTTTTTTAGTTTTTTTTTTCCCTTGGCCTCAGTCTGCACCCCCTCTCCAGGGCCTAGGCTAAGACCGATTTTTTAATTTTATTTTAATCTTCTATTTTTTTTTCTTCACCCCCCCCCCCCAGAATCACAGCTGACCTGGACACAACATACACTTTTTGACAAACATATCACACCAGGCTGACGTTCTTCCAGAGCTTATCCAAAACCGCCGCTCAACATTGCTGTGTTGCATCCGAAATAGCTGCAATCGTGCGTTTTTTTTCTCTTAAGGTATTCATGTGGGATTTCCTCAAGCATTGTACATGTAGAAGAAGGAGAAACACAAGCATGTCTGGATGACTCGCCTCCATCTTTCCAGTCGTTATCTCCAAGTTACGATACCGCTTATTATGATGCAGGCTGTGGCTTTCTGACGTCACTTCCTGTGTGGGGCGAATTCTTTCTGACGTAACTTCCTCTCTGAACTCAGTTTGTAAATGATCAATAAGTCGAGCCGCAGATTCAAGAAATAGACTGCGCACTTACCCGTGTAAAAAATTATCCAAGTAGGGGAACCTTAAACGATTGGGTTAGTGTGGCTGACACGGGGCTTAGGCTAAATAACTATTTGTTTAAGGAGTTATCTGGCTTAATGTAGACAGGGCCTACATCTTTGTGTTGTTTAGGTTTCTCCTCCCTGCTCTGATCACTATAACCAGCAGTGGGCCAAACAGCTGTTAGTTCCCCAGTGGGTAGAGTAACAACCAATTAGTGCCTGTGTCCCAAAAGGAATAAGCGGTAGAAAATGAATGGATGTTCATAAGTCCTCCTTACGATAACAAGCCACTACTGTGCCACTGACGGCAACAACCGAATGCGGTTTTTATATGTTGACATGGTAAGCCTTGCAAAAACATACTGTTAATGAGTGTGTGTGAAGTGCAGCAGTAAACTGAAGATTACCATCTCCTGAAAAGGCCCCAATTATTTTTACACTCTGGTGAAGTGATGATGTGGTTTTCCACTGTTGATGGCACGCCTCACGACATCCTGACATGTGACAATTTGCCAGTTTGAGGATGCAGAGAAGCGTTTTGTGACACTGCCTATTTCCCCCAAAAGAGATAATTTGATCGCTCAGTTTGTTTATTGTACATAAATGCATATTTGCATGTCTACACCAGGTTCAGTTGGTTCAATAAAAAACGTTTTCAACATCATGTCTATGTAGTAGCTATTGCATTGTATGGGACTGTCAATCAGCTACAGTGAAAGCAATCCATTTCCATTAATGGATGGTTGGGGCTTTATCTTCTGGATACGCACAGATAAAATCTATTGTTTTCCACAAAACTGCAAGCTAAATGTGTGTGTGTGGCGGGGGATGGAAAGGTTGGGGGTAAGTAATTAGTGTTTCCGTGTTAAAGTGTCCAGTAACACCAGAAAAGTACTCAGATTCTCAAGGGTTACTTTCAAGGTTTTCCCCAAATTGCCAACATGCGATGGGGATGTAGGACCGAGGTCAATATGATGTCATCATATAATTAACATAATCTGTTTTGACGCATGTATTTTCTTTAAACAAGCTTAAATAAATGTCTACATACATTTAAAAACAAATCTGTGTTAACTTATTAGTAATTAGTATTTACATAGTTAATTTCTTATATTTTATCATTTTGCTCTATTTTTAATTGTCGCTGCTTACCGGTATACTACAATGTACTTTGTTGAGAATTTTTCAAGTTTGTAGAGACCTCTCCAATTATTTTAGTGACATTTTCATTATTGAAACGATCAGCAATAAATATAGCATCTTTTTCTGGTGTTATTGGAGGCTCGTGTTTACAGACTTTTTGCTTCTGTCGCTCAATGTCTGCAAGAAACAGCGAGCGCTGCAGCGAGCCTGACGTCACACTTGGTTTGCTGCAGCCTTTCTCTTCCTAAAAGCCGCCACTGTCCTCATGTTGTAAATCTGTGTCGCGGGTATATCTCGGATATGTTAAAGTACGTCCACATTGCATACATCCAGCATCCGCTGTAGACATTCGTGTGAGTCTTGCCTACGTGATCACAACATCCGGTTTCAGCAGCGATATTTCGGTGATCAAAGTCTTTTTTGGCGGCCCGATTTTCGTTGTATCACTAGTCAATAGTTCGCAAATAATTAGCTATATACATACAAATTAATACAATGTATTACTTCAATTTGTTTTCACGCAAAAAAAACTCAGTTTTAAGGTATGGCGGCTTGGTGGGGTGCCACTATGTACAGGAAACGCTGAATTATACACGCTTAAACATTGTACACCCCGAGGGCCCAAAACGTGCATTACATACCAATGTGATATGATATTTCAGTTTGAAGGTTATCAGTCTGAAATTTCACTTGGGAGTTTTCCAAATACTTTTTTTCCATGAAATTGCATTGTGGTTTTGATCAAAACCTTGTTAGAATAGGATGTAAACAAACTATACACACTTTTTCTTAAAAACTCCCATTATAACTGCTATTATTAAATTACCTGTAACCTTAAATTACTATAAAAAAACAAATTATTCTTATTCCTGCTGATTGAAAAACAAGAATATATAGTTTTGGTGTAATTGCACTCTTTAATCACCAGCTAATGGCAAAAAACATGAACATAATTCTCAGAGCCTTGATTAGCATTAACAAGTTTAACTACTATTAAACCGCTGAGATGCAATACAAATTGGGCAGTTAAACTGTATATAACATGGCATGTATGTATTAAAGGACAATAAATACAACCAAGTCTTACCTGCTTTCGCTCTCATTCTAGCTTTTTTTTGTCTACTTGTCTACTGTCTCAAAGTCAACTTTATCATGACTTTTTGACATATTGAAGGCTGTAATTACCCAACCTCAAATATTCGGTTCTGTAACTTATTTTGAAAATATTGCATATATTTTGAATTTCCCAATGTAGAAAATGTTTAAAAATGTAAATAAATTATAAAATTTCAATTTTGAAAGTAAAAACTTATTACACTTTAATGACTGGTTTCCATTTGGATCCTAAGAGTAAGTGTGTAAAGTCAATCTTAACCTTGCACAAGGTTTAATATAGCAACATCCTTGTTAAGTTGGCAACACATTCTCTGTCAGACCAGGTGTCACATCTTTAAAACTTTGTGAGAACTACTGCCTAAAAGTCTGCAGAAAACGAAAACTATTAATTCCAATGAGTGGTTGTGTTATTATAGATCACATACTTTGCGTGGAAAACAACTTATGAAACTTTTTGACCCTTGTTTTGTGGGTATGCAAGCTTTTATAGATGTGACCACATAAGTTGTTTACTGTACAGAGTTGGAACGATAAGTTACGATCGCACACAGTCCACTTATAATCTGTTGTTTATGAGCGAGGGCAATCGGCAGCACCAAATGTATTTGTGGCAGACCGCTTTATATAAATGAATGTATGAGAAACACTGCAACTAATTATACATGCACATATCTTTAAATGCATAATAAATTAATAATGAATACAAAATCTAAAATTCAACTAAAATGCACCTATGGCTTTCTGCACACTTGAGAATTACAAAAGAATATTATAAAAGCCTGAGACCTTTTGATTTTTTAACGCTTAGCACTCTCTGTAAGTGTGCAATATGAATAATTTAAACTGCAGTTGAACACTTTACGACCGAACTTGTTTGTCAATTTCATTTTCGGATCCGTCATTGCACCCCATATTGGAGACACAAAAACAAATCACTCTAAGTAAGCTAATGTATTTTTCAGTGAGACTCAGCTGAAAAGCTTTTAGAAGCCCTGAATATTAAAGCCATCTTTTTTCTTCCACCTTCGCCCCCGATGACCTCGTGTCCACTTCTGTTTTCTCACTCGCCTTACAGGAATGTTGCTGCTATTCCAATCATAGTGTATAGTGAAATGGGCTCAGAAGAGCGCATCTCAGCCATGTCGCAGAAGATTTCAAACTTGTCACGAAGCAACAGCAGCTCCTCATCAAAACTTGACAGCCGACAGGTAATATGAAACTTGATTGTGCCCATAATGCACAGCTTCTTTTTTTTGTGTGTTCATTCAGAGTTTGTGTTTCTCTTTATTTATGTCATGTATATACAGTACTTGCATTGAAGCCCTGTTTACTTCCGTTAACACTACAGCTCATGTGACGTCATGATGCTATGTTTGCATGTGGGTCAGTTTGTATTCACATTAGATGTTGCATTTTTTTGTAATGTGAACGGTTACATAACAAGGTCAGATTTGACCAAAAAAAAACAAAAAATTGTACATCCTACACTGCAGTGTGAACTTAGCCTTAATTACGTGTCAAAGTCCTCCTCCAGGCCAGACGCCAATCAACTGCAACGCCTATGTTTTAGTTGTTAGCACTTCCATATCGAGTCTACTGATAAATATAAGTTAAAATGATACGCTACATTGGTGGCCTTTAGCATGGAAATGCCTGTACAAGCCAGACTGCCCCATTATAGGAGAATAGAGAAAAATAAGGAGCTTATTGGTTACTGTAATACTTTGGACTACAACTGAATAAAAAATTCCGGACACGCACAAATTTATTCGGGTAAACGTCAACCATATAAAGAGATATCCCCAAAATACGTCACTAAAGTCTCAAATTCCAATCGACTCGTTTGAAGCAAGTTTGGAAGACAATATTTTTTTAATAGATATACTTTGCTATGCCTTCATGGTTTGATTCCAATTTCTCAGGACTTATTGTGATCCCAAATACACAAAAAAAGATACGAACAGGTAGGACAAGTTGGTTTTGCATAATAGGACCCTTTCAATATTAGCATGTCAATTTATCAGCAAACATAACTCTGGTTCGACTGCTGCTCCCATCAACCAAGGTGTGCAACAAGGCTCTATACTTGGTCTCCTTCTGTTGAAAATTTACATTCTAGCCCTCGCTCAACTTGGTCAACTACTACGAGAGCGCTCTGGTATACTGAGCATACTTATGGACACGGTCATCACCCCAACCCTCATCCACCTTAGCTGTTTCAGTTCAGGTAATTATGTTGATAAACTCCTTCTACTTACCTTGAAAATCATTCCACTCAATCTTTCCTTTGCCTCACCTACATGACCTTTTGAAAGCATTGCAGTCTTTTGACACCAACCACTCATTTGTGAAAATGAAAGTAATTGTACCAATAAACTTTTTTTTTATATATAATAGTCCCCAACTAACTTCCTCCTTTAGAAAGCAGTGATTGAATGACTGAATGGCCACAAACTGAATTTTCCACTACTGCTATTGAACCATCTACTCAATTAGGTTTTATATTGCATCGTTCTTTTAGTGCTATTCCAATCTGCAACGTCAGCTTCACCTCCCTTGCTGCCACAGACTTCTGAGGAATTTGGCACCACGAGCCAACTGTTACGGTTGTTGCGCCAATTCGTATGTCATTCATTTTTCATAGCACACAAAAGCTTTTCCATTTGTAAATACAAGTAGTAGGATATTGTAACTGCTGTTTGCCCACAAGTCATACCACCAACATGAAATAAGGTGCTCATGCAGGTTTAGCTCCTCAATACTCGCAGGCCTATCATGATGTAACCTGTATATGTTTCTGTGTTTACTCAGCAAGGCTGGAGACATCTATATGTGTAACTTGGCATATTTTCCTTGAATCTACGTCACTGCTGTCACTTTCGGCCTGGAAGACAAGTGACTCACGATGTGACTCTGCCATGGGGGCATATGACAAACCCTCAAACGAAAAGAAAACGTCTCCTTTTACTCCTCCTTCATTGTTTATTTTAGACAGATTCCCTCCCACTGGTTATTTTTGCTGTCTTATGGTGATTTTTGTACACTGGAGGTTTTCAAAATAAGTTCTTAGGACCACCAAACCACAGCCATGACAATGTCATCATTTGCATGTGAATCCTCACTGCCCCGATTTACATTAGTATTTGATTGATTGATTGAGATATTTATTGACATCTTAAAGAATTTAATCAATGTTATGGTTTAAAAAGGCAAATGGATGGCACAAAAAGCCAAAAGGCTTGTTTCCATTGTGGTCCATTAAATATTCATCACATTTGATACATTCAATAATAAAATATATATAACCTGTAACATATATATAAAAAATAGGTTAAACAAAAGGATAAATTATGTATATATACACAGTATACATGTCAGGTTATGTGAAAAACAATATATACAAAAATTGGGGGGGAGTATATACACTATCTACATGAATTATTAAGTATCACAATGGCAAATATAGGTTCAGCTATTGTGTACAATAATAGTTTTCATCCCTGTTGTCCATTAAATTGCTTACATTTCACCCACAGGACAGCTGGGAATTTGTGGAGGGTATGCGTGGAGGCTTGGGTGGTGCCCTGGAGCCCCAGAAGCAGGAAGGTTATGTGCTAAAGAAGAGAAAGTGGCCCCTCAAGGGCTGGCATAAGGTATCCACCTCCTGTTTGATGTTTGAATACAGTATATATCTTTTCCCACTGTGTAGCCATGCATTCAGAGTATATCTTAAGGCTCTAGTTATTATCAAACAAAGTGGCTGTATGCAGCAATTAATTTGCTTGGTAGGTGTATAAGTCGGGATGTAACAATATTAAAATGTCATACCATTGTCATCATGACCAAAATGATCAAACTTATCATTATTATTGCAGTAGTGTTGAATGTGCTCAATAAGTACTTGTACATACACTAAATAACTACAATAATACAATATAATAAATAGACACTGTTAGAAACGCCACTATTTTGCATGTTTTGTGTTTCTTATTCTTTACTGATTGTGTTTCAATCTTAGTATTTAATCTGTTTTAATGGCTAAGCTTTTATTGTTTATATATTGTTTTGTATTGTAGCACTTTAAGATTTATTTAAATCAAAAATGCGTAACAAATAGAATCGGTTTTAAGTTTTTACTATTTCTGGAGGGCTTTTTGCACTTACTCTGTTCAGCAGTCCTAAACGCACCTTAAAAACACCTCCGAGTATAATACTATCACTTTGTTCTAAGAGAGCACAGCTGGTAGGTTGAAAGTGCATGATTGAATATCTTAGTTCCTTCACACAGTATTGTGTTGTATAAATTTGGATTGATACCGTACCAATTTCCAGTACCTGAGAATCAATTCCAGTTGGTACAAATTTTTGGTGCTTTCTATGTGTTGATAAATATTTGATTAATGATAATAAAATAAAAAAATGTTTTGCAACATTTAAAAATGAGCTTATTTACCTGCAGTCCAGTTTTTATATCTTGTTTTTTTATACGATTCCTGAATTTCAATTCAATTAAAGTCCAAGACCTTAATTGTCAGCAGTGTACAGCTTCTGTATTGGCTAGTCAGTTCAGTCTGTTGAAATGGTCATGTAACATCGCTAATGCTAATTAGTAGCGTGTCAATAGCAAAACCAATGTATATTAGCATGAAGCTACCGCATTTTTGGAAAAGTGGAGCCTTACTTAACTTACGTTGAAAGCGTTTTTTGTGTCAGTTAGTTTGTTGGTATTAAAAATTGCAACATTACCTCGAGGTAATTTGGTTGAGTCGGCTCTGAATCAGCAACCAGGTGTAACGTCACGCACAACCCAGGTACTGTATCAAGGCGTCATTGGAATTTAGGTAAATCAATGCCTCGTAGAACCGTCGGGATTTGGTCGGTGCCAAAAAAGTACCAGCTTTGGTACCCATCCCTTTGTATGTTGTTTCTTTAATGTGGAAATATGTTAATGTCTCTAAGTTTTGTGGCCTAGTGGTTAGAATGTCCGTCCTGAGATCGGTAGGTTGTGAGTTCAAACCCTGGCCGAGTCATACCAAGGAGTATAAAAAAAAAAAAATGGGACCCATAACCTCCCTGCTTGGCACTCAGCATCAAAGGTTGGAATTGGGGGTTAAATCACCATAAATGATTCTCGGGCGTGGCACCGCTGCTGCCCACTGCTCCCCTCACTTCCCAGGGGGTGATCAAGGGGATGGGTCAAATGCAGAGGACAAATTCACCACACCTAGTGTGTGATACAATCATTGGTACTTTAACTTAACTTTAACTTTTGGAAAATCCATCCATTTTCTACCGCTTATTCCCTTTTGGGGTCGCGGGGGGCGCTGGCGCCTATCTCAGCTACAATCGGGCGGAAGGCGGGGTACACCCTGGACAAGTCGCCACCTTATCACAGGGCCAACACAGATAGACAGACAACATTCACACTCACATTCACACACTAGGGCCAATTTAGTGTTGCCAATCAACCTATCCCCAGGTGCATGTCTTTGGAGGTGGGAGGAAGCCGGAGTACCCGGAGGGAACCCACACATTCACGGGGAGAACATGCAAACTCCACACAGAAAGATCCCGAGCCTGGATTTGAACCCAGGACTGCAGGAACTTTGTATTGTGAGGCAGACGCACTAACCCCTCTGCCACCGTGAAGCCCTTTTGGAAAATCATTGGTACTTTAACTTAACTTAATGGTACTTTAACTTAACTTAATGTTAGCATTTAAGTTGGCGATCAAGCGCCAGTCAGTCTGTCAGTTTATCAAAGTGCAGTCATCAATCACAGTTTTTGATCATTTTATCTAAACAGCAACAAAATAATTAGTTTAATCATTTCATTCTAAATCATTACATATCTATGCTTATGTGACTTTTACGCAGCTTTTAAAAGCATGTGGTAGACTGCCTGAAATGATGGATGGATGAAAATATTGGTTAAGTAAACAAACCTTTTTAATTTTAAACAAGTCTGCAAATTGTCTTTTAACTACTGGAGAAGCTTTCTGCACGCAGTTTATGATCCTAGCCGCCAAAGAGTCGCATATGACCTGTTGATGCGCCGCCTCAGAGCTGCATCCTGGTGTTCCTCTCAGATGCATTAACTGATGGCCCGCTGGTTAATTGAGCTGTATATATTTAGTATTGACATGTAGTCTGAGCCCATGTTGTTCTTGTGCACTCACTAGTCACATGTGCAAGTAAAAGCTTCAGCACTTATAGTCATGTTGGGGATGTTGATGAGGGAAATGGTTATGACAGAGAGTTAAGTTAGAGGTTGACATCTAATAAGGTTGTATCTTACTACCATATTGTCCTTCTGTGTTCCGATAGAGATATTTTTCCCTGGACAAGGGCATCCTGAAGTACGGCAAGTGCAATGCTGACGTGAGTGTCTACCGGCTAAAAATGACGTTGCCTTGTCAGTTACTCATGAATAAGTCTCAGTGTGTTTTTACCTTTCAATCACACAAACAATTTAGTGATTTTTAAAGCTGTGATCTAGTGTAGTCTGCATGTTTTGACTTGCAGATTGAGAAAGGGAAGCTTCATGGCTGCATTGATGTGGGCCTCTCTGTTATGGCCATTAAGAAGAAAGCCAAGTGCATCGATCTCGATGCTGAGGAGAACATCTATCACCTGAAGGTAAACTGCTAGGCTAGTTAATAGCGTCCATCCACTGATTTATGGGAAATTGGGTACAGGAACATGCAATATTCACATTCTTTTCCTTGCTGGATGTTACTTATATGTCTTCAGAATGTCCTTGTTTTGTGAATGTGTGACAAGGCATTGTTTGTGTCACCTCACTTGTCCTTGTGCTCATGCCTTGGGCAGATCAAGTCACAGGAGCTGTTTGATGAATGGGTGTCCAAGTTACGTCACCATCGGCTATATCGACAAAATGAGATTGCCATGTGTCCCAGTGACAAGTCCTTCCACTTTCCCCACTACCCCTCCCCCACCTCTCCAGGTTTTGCTGACGGCGCTTCTGTTAGAAAGGTATACATATTTGAATTCATCACAGGACTTGTTCTTGTGTTGTCTTATTTTTAAATTAGAAAATTATACAGATGTAATTCTTATTGCACTGGCCTTTTGGTATCTTTGTGCAGTGTGTGCTTTCACGCAGGCAGTCCACAGTGTATTCTGCATTCGGCTGCAACGGTCAAGCCAAGGTAGCAGCCTGGCTGCAGTCGTCTGACGACATGGATAAGTGTTTCAAAGGTGACAAAACAGCAGCTCATTGCCAAAATGGTTTTAGAATTTTTTCTTATTTTTGTGTCAAGCCAGCCGGCCTGCCATTGGTGGGACCTATGATGATTTTATTTTACATTTAAAACATTTGCTATGGTCAAGACAATATGTATTGGAAATGAGTGAAAATCTGCGGGAATTTTGCGCCACAGTCACTTTTATAACCCATTTTTTGAGTCTGTGTCCAACTATGTATGATCCTGGAGGCGTTCCCACATTGCAAATGAAACCACACCCCACTCTCTCATAAAATTTCATCATTTATCTTATGGAAATGTACACCGTTTAAATATATATATATATATATATATATATATATATATATATATATATATATATATATATATATATATATATATATATATATATATATATATATATACATAAAATTTGTCCTGGTTAATTCTTTTTCTGACAGTCAAAAATAATAAACAGCATAAACAGTACATTGATTACTCATTCACCACATTAGGTACACCTGCACACTTGCTGATTGATTCAAAGACTGCCTTAAAACAGCTGCTTTTAGCAGCATTTATGTTACTGCTTGTTTATACATGATCTTCATTGGACAATATTACAGCCGTTATATTTCAAGGATGTTGTCAAATGAGATGCTCACCAGTCTACATACCGTCGCTTTTTGTTTATTCAAAGCTAAGCTTTGCGTTTTAAGACAACTGTTGCCAAAAGGAGTAAATACATGGTTGTGCTATATAATAAGGTAAGCTATAAATGTTTTTTTGTCAGTGTTGATTTTGCCAAAAATAATGCATTTTTAGCTGTGGTAAAATTGTCTAAGACTATGCAATGTATGAGAAACTGATAAAGATGATTACAGTAGTACGAAAAGTTATACACAGTCATAGGGCGTGTATCTTTGGGCACCTAACAATACAATCCGATTCTGATTCTTGGGGTGACGATTTAATTCAAATTGGATGGGACTCCAGAGGCAGCAAAAGGTACCGACAGGCCATGCGATGTGCGGCTTCAGCGGTCGCGGAGGCAAAAACTCGGACATGGGAGGAGTTTTTGAGGAAGCCATGGAAAATAACTTCCAGATGGCTTCGAAGCGATTCTGGACCACCATTGGCCACCTCAGGAAAGGGAAGCAGTGCAATGTCAACACAGTGTATGGTGGGGATGGGTGTTCTGCTGACCTCGACTGCGGATGTTATGGATCGGTGGAGGTAATACTTCGAAGACCTCTTCATCCTACCAACACCTCTTCCAATGAGGAAGCAGTGCCTGGGGACTCTGTGGTGGGCTCTTCTATTTCTAGGGCTGAGGTTGCCGAGGTACAAACGTTAATACAAACCCCGTTTCCATATGAGTTGGGAAATTGTGTTAGATGTAAATATAAACGGAATACAATGATTTGCAAATCCTTTTTCAACCCATATTCAATTGTATGCACTACAAAACAAGTTATTTGATGTTCAAACTCATAAACTTTATTCTTTTTTGCAAATAATAATTAACTTAGAATTTCATGGCTGCAACACGTGCCAAAGTAGTTGGGAAAGGGCATGTTCACCACTGTGTTACATCACCTTTTCTTTTAACAACACTCAATAAACGTTAGGCAACTGAGGAAACTAATTGTTGAAGCTTTGAAAGTGGAATTCTTTCCCATTCTTGTTTCATGTAGAGCTTCAGTTGTTCAACAGTCCGGGATCTCCGCTGTCGTATTTTAGGCGTTATAATGCTCAACACATTTTCGATGGGAGACAGGTCTGGACTGCAGTTGGACCAGGAAAGTACCCGCACTCTTTTACTACGAAGCCCCGCTGTTGTAACACGTGGCTTGGCATTGTCTTGCTGAAGTAAGCAGGGGCGTCCATGATAACGTTGCTTGGATGACAACATATGTTGCTCCAAAACTGTATGGACCTTTCAGCATTAATGGTGCCTTTACAGATATGTAAGTTACCCATGCCTTGGGCACTAATCCACCCCCATACCATCACAGATGCTGGCTTTTGAACTTTGCGCCTATAACAATCCGAATTGTTATTTTCCTCTATGTTCTGGAAGATACCACATCCTCTGTTTCCAAATATAATTTGAAATGTGGATTCGTCAGACCACAGAACCCTTTTCCACTTTGCATCAGTCCATCCTAGATGATCTCGGGCCCAGCAAAGCCAGCGCCGTTTCATAGTGTTGTTGATAAATGGGTTTGGCTTTGCATAGTACAGTTTTAACTTGCACTTACAGATGTAGCGACCAACTGTAGTTACTGACAGTGGTTTTATGAAGTGTTCCTGAGCACATGGCACATGTGGTGATATCCTTTACACACTGATGTCGGTTTTTGACATCAGTGTGTAACGGTCCGTAATATCATCGCTTACGTGCAGTGATTTCTCCGGATTCTTTGAACCTTTTGATGATTTTACGGACCGTAGATGGTCAAATCCCTAAATCCCTTGCAATAGCTCTCTGAGGAATGTTGTCCTAAAACTGTTCGACAATTTGCTTACAAATTGGTGACCCTCACCCCATCCTTGTTTGTGAATTTCTTAGCATTTCATGGAAGCTGCTTTTATACCCAATCATGGCACCCAACTGTTCTCAATTAGCCTGCACACCTGTGGGATGTTCAATATAAGTGTTTGATGAGCATTCCTCAACTGTATCAGTATTTATTGCCACCTTTCCCAACTTCTTTGTCACGTGTTGCTGGCATCAAATTCTAAAGTTAATGATTATTTGCAAAAAAAAAAAAATGTTTATCAGTTTGAACATCAAATATGTTGTGTTTGTAGCATATTCAACTCAATATGGGTTGAAAATTATTTGCAAATCATTGTATCCCGTTTATATTTACATCTAACACAATTTCCCAACTCATATGGAAACGGGGTTAGTAGTTAAAAAGCTCCTCGATTGCATGGCCCCGGGGGTGGATGAGATCCGCCCGGAGTTCCGTAAGGCTCTGGATGCTGTGGGGCTGTCTTGGTTGACAAGACTCTGCAACATCACGCTGCAACATTGCGTGGACATCGGGGGCGGTAATTCTGGATTGGCAGACTGGGATGCTGGTTCCTCTCTTTGAGAAGGGGAACCGGAGGTTGTGTTCCAACTTTCGTGGGATCACACTCCACAGCCTTCCCGGTAAGGTCAATTCAGGTGTACTGGAGAGGAGGCTACACCGGATAGTTGAACCTCGGATTCAGGAGGAACAGTGTGGTTTTCGTCCTGGTCGTGGAACTGTGGACCAGCTCTATACTCTCGGTAGAGTCCTTGAGGTTGCATGGGAGTTTGCCCAACCAGTCTACATGTGCTTTGTGGACTTGGAGAAGGCATTTGACCGTGTACCCTTGGATGTCCTGTGGGGAGTGCTCAGAGAGTATGGGGTAACGGACTGTCTAATGGTGATGGTCCGCTCTCTGTATGATCAGTGTCAGAGTTTGTTCAGCATTGCCGGCAGTAAGTCGGACCAGTTTCCAGTGAGGGTTGGACTCCGCCAAGGCTGCCCTTAGTCACCGATTCTGTTCATAACTTTTGCGGACAAAATTTCAAGGCGCAGTCAGGGCGTTGAGGGTATCTGGTTTTGTGGCTGTAGGATTAGGTCTCTGCTTTTTGCAGATGATGTGGCTTCATCTGGCCAAGATCATCAGTTCTCACTGGATCAGTTAGCAGCCGAGTGTGAAGCAACTGGGATGAGAATCAGCTCCTCCAAGTCCGAGTCCATGGATCTTGCCGAGAAAACCGTGTAGTGCCATCTCCATGTTGGGGAGGAGATCTTTCCCCAAGTGGAGGAGTTCAAGTACCTCAGAGTCTTGTTCAAGAGTGAGGGAAGAGTGGATCGTGAGGTCGAAAGGCGGATCGGTGCGGCGTCTTCAATAATGCGGACGCTGTATCGATCGTAGTGAAGAAGGAGCTTAGCGGGAAGGCAAAGCTCTAAATATAACGGTCGATCTACATTCTCATCCTAACCTATGGTCATGAGCTTTGGGTTATGACCGAAAGGCCAAGCGGCCGATATGAGCCTCCTCCGCGGGGTGGCGGGACTCTCCCTTAGAGATAGGGTGAGAAGCTCTGTCATCCGGGAGGAGCTCAAACTAAAGCCGCTGCTCTTCCACATAGAGGGTAGTCAGATGAGGTGGTTTGGGCATCTGGTCAGGATGCTACCCGAACGCCTTCCTAGGGAGGTGTTTCGGGCACATCTGACCAGTAGGAGGCCACGGGGAAGACCCAGGACACGTTGGGAAGACTTTGTCTCCTAGCTGGCCTGGGAACGCCTCGAGATCCCCCGGGAGGAGCTAGATTAAATGGCTGAGGAGAGGGAAGTCTGGGCTTCCCTGCTTAGGCTGCTGCCCCCGCGACCCGACCTCGGAAAAGCGTAAGAAGATGGACGGAGGGATTATTTCCTTATCATTTTATTCATTAAAGAGTATTTATCGTTCTAATTCAGTTACTTCTTTAGCAAAGTAACAAGTAATTAGAATTTTTTTTTTTTTTTTAAAGTAATTTTCCAAACAATGCGAATTAGCTTGTTGTAGTAGTAATGAACAGTGGTGATTGAAGCAACATCCAGAGATCATTGATATACTGTAAATGTACCTCTGTTGGTAACGTCATCACTGTTAATATCATTGACACTGTTTAAAATTGTGGGAATTAGATTACTGATAATTACTAAAAAACAATAATGCTGTTCGTACTCCCAACACTAGTCAGGACTTAAAGACCCATCGTGTCCATAGATGACGGGAATTTCACTCACAAGTTCACTTTATGCATTTTGCTCCCAATGGATGAATCTAGCTGTCATTTTCCACCCATCCATTTTCTATTGGTTGTTCCTCTTGCGGTCACAGGGGTTGCTGGAGCCTTTCTGAGCTGCACTCGGGCAGAAGGCGGAGTACACCCTTGACAAGTCGCAGGGCCAACACAGATAAACAGACAACTATTCACACACTGGCCAATTTACTGTCGTCAATCAGCCTATACCCAGGTCCACGTCTACCAGGAGATAACCCACACAGTCACGGGGAGACAATGCAAACTCCACAAAGAAACACGGGAATTGAACCCAGGACCTTCTTGCTGTGAGGCACGTCCCATAGTATGAATTTGTTTTTGCGTAATCGGAAGAGACATAACTGTATTCGGAATGCCCCCTTTCCATCGCCAGACTTGATGTGCCGCCCCCTCTAGGTGTGACGTCACCCACAGAACTGGACTCAACTTCCTTAAAAAAATCCCTAGTGTGTCTGTTTTGAAGGAATTTTACCTGTAATAATGTAATATTTTATTTCAGAACTATGAAATAAATGCTAATGTTGTCATGGGGCCATCCAACCCTAATTCTCTGTATTGAATGTTTTTTTTCTCCAAAGCTCCTCCAACACTTATGTAAGTGCAAATCAACAACATTACAAACTTATATATATAGCGACTAAACACTAACAAATAATTTTAGAATGTGGTCCCTACTATGATGGTTAAATGTCAAATGTGTTCAAATTCATATTTTGTCACCTTCCTCTCTTTAGACTTGTCGGTTTGCGAGGCACATCTACTAGAGCTAAGCCACCTCCTTCAAAGTATGGAGGTCATCCATCGTACCTATTCTGCCCCATCTATCCAGGCTCTCCAGGTAGTTTGCCCATCATAATTGAGACATATTTACTTTATAAATGAAGCATATCTTCTCTGTGATATAAGTTGCCCGTGTTCTGCTCAAATCACTAGGCATCTACATTTGACAGCCCCAAAAAGGAAAAGAGACTTCAGAGGAAATGGCGCACAAAGAACTACAACAAAGACGCAAAAACAACACTTCAGGTAAATACAATACACTGTAAAAAAAAATCCTATTTTTATGGTTAATTTACTCTAAATTTCTACTGTCATTTTTCTATTTTTTTTAAATAGGTTATAAAACTGTAGAATTGAAGACATTATCTGTAAATAAACAAACCGCCTGTCATTTTAAGTAATATGCCAGTGATACCAAACGATGTATATTTGTATTTTTTACAGAAAAATACCATATTAATAATACATATCATTTTCTGTTTTCTCAAATTACTTTCAAATTCATGTAAAATTACAGTAATTAACTTTCATTTTATATGTAGCATGTTATATAAAAGTCCATGTCCATACTAACAATCTAAAAGTTTCATATGTAATTTTAAGGAAAATCTTATTTTTTTAATATTTATGTGTATTTTTCTATTCAAGTTGAAAAATATTAGTTGCCTGTTATATAGAGGTATAGGCTCATACTCTCAATTTGACATTTTTCTCTGTAATTTGACACATGATGGTGACTGCAAGACTTACTTGATCACAGCCAACAGCCACACAAGTCACACTGACGGTGGCAATACAAACAAATTTAACACTGTTACAAATATGCGCCACATTGTGAACCCACATCAAAAAATAATGACAAACACATTTCGGGAGAACATCTTCACCGTAACACAAAATAAACACAAAAGAACAAATACTCAGAATGCCAAGCAGCGCTACTCTTCCGGGCTGCACCCCCGCAACCACCAAACCCCGCCCACCTCAACTGACGCACGGAGGGGGGCGGTGATGTGGGGTGGTGGCGGGGGTGTAGCCCGGAAAAGTAGCGCTGCTTGGGATTCTGGGTATTTGTTTTTTGTGTTTATTTTGTGTTACGGTGAAGATATTCTCCCGAAATGTGTTTGTCTTTCTTTTTTGATGTGGGTTCACAATGTGGCGCATATTTGTAACAGTGTTAAATTTGTTTGTACTGCCACCGTCAGTGTGATCTGTATGGCTGTTGATCAAGCATGTCTTTCAGCCAGTGTAGTATATCACTCAAAGCCTTGTACAATATGTATCATAGCCGGCTCACTGCATTGTCTGATAGACGAGCAAATGTGATAAGAAGTTGTCCGGTCGATATTAGTACAACACTTCGCGAGGGTCACAATCGTGAAGATTGCATAGTATGTTGCCAGGTCGGTATAGTCATTCAAAGAAGGTGTATCCACTTTTCACGTTTAATGAAACGTTTAATGAAAATTTCTGTAAATATAATGTTTTTGATCATTATTTGGTTTACAGTGTTTTACTTTAATTTTATGGTTTTCGTTTGGCAGCCATAGCTGCCAGTAGATTACCGTTTTTTTACAGAATTTTTTTTTTACAGTGTATGGTAGATTACCGCTATTCACTGGAGTTACAAAATTGCGTAAGCAAATGCATAAAAATATTTATTTTCCTAACCTACCTAACCCTACTGCTAGCTTGACCAATTTTTGGTCAACATTTGCAATAAAAGTGTTGTGATTATAAGATTAGATTCATTTCCAGAATTTTATCTCTTCAATTACTAGTTCATTTGTGACGGAAGCTAACAAGAAAAAATCACACTACAGGTTAAAGCCCGAAATATGCCTCACACTCTTATTAAACAGATTGTAATTGAGGAAATGTATCAGAATTGACTACTAACAAATGATAATGATCAGGGCTTTCCTTCAAATAGTCGAAGAGTTCATGATTCGATTCAGTGGAGTCTGATTTAGCTATCAACCTCGCAGTCAAATCTTCGGACTTTATTGCTTCAGTTGCCATCGCATGTCTCTTGCCGGCTGGAGTAAAGGAACTGATCGATAGCGCAGTGATGCACCACCTTGCCCAGAAGGTGTAGCTCTCCTTTCGCAGACGTAATAATCCTTCTACTGGTTCACATAGATTATAAACCCCCCCCCCGAAACAATCGGGGGGGTCGGCAATTATGCAGCTGAGCCATTTGCAGCTGCGCCACATCAGAGTGGCCAAAGAGCCGCATGCGGCTCCGGAGCCGAGGGTTGTCGACCCCTGATATATACGATATATCGCAGGTTTGCCTCTGTGCGATATAGAAAATGACTATATCGTAATATTCGAGTATACTTTCTCACGCAGGACTTTTAGCTGCAGGCGTACACTTCAGGCTCTCCTCACTCTTTTCCGTGTCTCCTTCTCGCAGACAAGCAGGCGCACATTCTTACATACGTCACATACTGTCATGTCATACGTCACATACACGCCCTCGCAGAGCAGTGAGGTAGCTGCTAACGTAGCCGTGAGAGAAAGATGGTGCGGATCTGGTAATGAATGAAGGAAGACTTAATTCCCAATTAAAACAGCAGGGTCTCAATCGTCTGGCAGTGGTTCGGCTTCAAGTGGGAAAATGTCGAACAGACAACCGTAATTTGTCATTTCTGCAGGTTCCCAGCTGCATTTCCTCGGCTTCTGTCCGCCTCCATGCTTCTAACCCAAACCTCTCCTCTGCTGCACTGTGTAACGACAAAGTTGACCAGGAATCTGTAGATTCTCCTTTTGACGTGGCCAAGCTGCAGGAGGAATTCTGCCGCGTCGCCACTAACCGTGAGTCAAACATTCCAAAAGCTTTCTTCTCATCATTTCACAAACAGTAGGCTACTGCACAAAGCTAACTGTAAATTGATATTTTAGCTTGGCTTTGCTATGGGAAGTTCTTTTGACGGAGTAAAACCGTAATTACAGTTGAACTAGAGTTGCGCGATAAGTATGATATAAGATGTAATTCATATAAATATGGCTGATCATCGAGCTTTTAATACCATCGTTATCTCGTAATAATGCATGATGATGACACTTCTAGCTGCATCCCACAATTTTGAAACCGAAATGCGAACAAACACATCCTTAACGCAATGTAGCATTTTTGATAGCCGCTAATGTCACTCCACATTGCAAACCGTTATCACTAGAGGAGAAAGTCTACCTAAACATGCTACACTACAAAAAGGAGGTGGATATGCAAACCGCGAACCACAAGCCAGGGCTCTTGAATGTAAACAAAGGTGGATGGATCGATACAAACATCAACACTCAACAGTAACGATACCAAGTAGTATAGTATCAGGTCAAGGGCTTTAAGATAATAAACAAAGGATTTAAATCAGAGCCAATTGTAGGAAATCATTTGAATATTAATTGATATTGTTATGCCGCCATTCTGTGTCTTTGTCTGATTATAATTGTGACAATAAAAATAAATCATTCAATGACCTCGAAAATGTGAAGTATCAGTATCAGCATTGGTCTGATTAATACTGTAACTGTAACTACTTGGTATCGGATCTTTACCACAATTTGTAGTATTGCCCAAAACTAATGTAAAGTATTAACGCCAAGAATAATGGTTTATTACGTTTTCACAGAAGTGTAGATCGAAACATTTGACAACTTTATTTTTTCAACAGGTGATATTTTTGCGTTGTTGCTGTTCTGTTGAATGAAACTATGATATTTTTTCAAGCTGTATTTTCGGGCCGGGGTGGGATGTGTTCTTCAGGTTGGGGTGGTTGAAAAATCCTCCCAGCCTCAGGGCACCCCCCCCTAAGTTTAAGTCGATCCTGGTGACAACAGAAAGCAATCAGATATTAACAGCAAATTAACAAGTGGGTTAATATTAGTTTTGAGAAAATAACACAAGTGGAAATGACACAATGTGCTACTGCATATGTCAGCAGCGAAATTAAGAGCTTTTGTAACTCGTTATAAAATTATTCTATTCTATATGCCAAATAATATGATCGTGTATCGCTAGTTCAATATACAGTACATCATGATACAGATTTTAGACCATCTTTATTTTGATCAGTTACCAGACACAATCCTCTGCCAGGCGCTTAGCAGATCTGCTTTTCTTGCGCTGTCAATTTTTCCCGTGTTTTAATACATGTAAAACTTTAGTAGATCAGGCCATTTGTCTTGAATGCATGAGTTCTTAGTGGTAAGTACCAAGATGTAGCGCTCAAAATGCCCCGAATAGTGAGCATGTACAGCAACACACCAGAAGATGTCTACATAAAATAGAGGCGCCCAAGAACTAAGACCGAAGTGTACATAGTCTACATAATGAAGTGTACTGATGGAAGTATTTAATTTGAGACACAGCAAAACAGTTTTATTCAGTGATGTGCAGTACTACTGATTTTCTTTCCGATCCAATACAGAGTCAAATTCAGGCTGGTATTGGCGAAACCGCGCTGATACTTTGTGCAAATATATCTGGTAAAATGTAAAAAGTAGTAAATTTCAAGTGTTGCTGCTCTTGGGGAATCAAATTCAAACGATATAAAATCACAGGGCGAAACAAATGATGGCGTTATTCTGCACTGAATGTGTTATCTTTTTTTTTCTATTCATGTTTTGTCTCCTAATGTCTACTATAAAATGATACATACGCTTGCGGTTTTATGATATTGAATGACTCATTTTGATTGCCAGTAGTATTCTTAAATAAACAAATTTGAGCCTGAATGATGTGCCACTGCGAGTGTGCAGTACGTAGTTACCTAAGCGGAAGAAAAAGTAGTTCCCACCAATAGTGTTTCATTTGGACAATATCTAAATGATTTAGTTATTGTTAATGGTATGCATTATCTTAAATAAGTGAAGTAACGATATTTTTGTTTTGAGAATTGATATTAGAGCACACAGATCTGGTATCAGTGTTTTTGATATTTCGGTATCGATCCATACATCACTAGTTTTATTGGTTCACCATTTGAAGTGGCAAACTTCTTTTTACACTTGAATAACTGTTTGTTATGCAAAGATGTTACTTTAAAAAAAAAGGTTTCATGATACAACGGTTTGACTCGTATTATATATATTTATATTATTTCTGATGGCAAATATTCAAGAGACAAACACATTGGAGGTTGGGCCAGCCTTCTTGAACATATTTTATTTGTCCACTGATTCTATTCTTTTGAAGAGGCAGGTGTATTGTATGTGTAAGTAGAGGTTACACAAACTATTCAAGCTGTTTTTATTCAAAAAAGAGAATACACAGATTGATTGATTATTACGTATTGTCAATATAGCATTAGTAAAGCAACAGATCTAATATTTGCCCAATTCTCTATCTGACATCAAAGGGAACAACAATGCTCACTGTTATTTAAAATAAACGTGTTTCTGTGTTTCTCCATTTTCCCCAGCTGCTACTAAGTGAAAAGTTTTAGTTCTCCCTTACACAGTATTTTAGCAATTAGAAAAATTGCCCCTTGTGGACCCTTTTCTGTCAAGCACCCATGCTAAGTCATCGTTGTTGTGAAATGCTTCCAATTTGCAATCTCCCCTATGCAGTGCACACCACCCTGAAGTACGCCTTGAGCTCACTAACGTCAGAGACGGAGCGATTGAAACAATGCATGGACCACGACACTTGCCCCCCTACCTCGCCGCAGGTGGTCGGTTTGAAGAATGCGCTGACAACGGTACAGTATGTGGGAACCATTATGATGAGAGACATTCACACTCTTCTGGAGGGATTTACCAGCTGAAGTGCACACATCCACCTGACTGAGATCAGCAGTGACTTACAAACCACTTTTATCTGCGCTAACATTGATCGTCACGATGACACAGTGGAACTTCTCCATTTGCTACTCCAACACAAGTCACATTAATAGCCTGCTGTCTGTTAGCTTTTCCTCCTGATGAGTCAGAGTCTACCTACGCGACCACACAGAGGGAAAATAATAGACCCAATAACGTGGGTTTCCTCTGCTTCCGGTGATAACATTTTTCACAAAGCAAGAACTGATTTCCCCCCAAATTTACAAATTGTGTCACAGTACAGCATAAAAAATAGAACTTGATTATAAATCACGAGAGTGCATTTTGGAACCACTTTCTGCTTATAACTGAATTTTGTCATGTATGAAAAATGAAAAGAGTTTGTTAGCGTAGCTAAAAAATTTACTCAAGTAGGCCTACTTTTACTTTGGAAAAGTATTTCTTAACAATTTGGCTCATTGCTGGGCTGTGAGTGCCTATGGAGGGCCGACAAAAAATGTCTGTTTCTCAGCTGTGGTTTGTATAAGCCGCACCAGTTTTCAGTTGTAATATACTTTTCCACCACTTGTGGCAGTAATGACAATCTTAAACAAACAGAAGAAGTCTTGAGCTAAAGTCATAGAGAAGTTTCTTAAAGAGGAACTGCACTTTCTTTTTAAATTTTGCCTATCATTCAAAATTATTATGAGAGACATGTAATTTTTTTAATACATTCTAACGTAAATAAACATAAATAAAAGTCCATTGACAGCGGCGCCAAAGGAGGGTCCTCTAGTCTGGCCAAAACAAACATCTACAAAATTCCAATAATTCTCCATTTACATTTTGTGACTTAAATATTAACCAATTATTAGTGATATTGTTATTATAAGACATTAGCCGTCATGTCTTTCATAATGATTGTGAATGAATTCTAACAAAAGTGCAGTTCACCTTTAGGTGCAAAAAAATGACTAAAATTGTGAAGCTGTATTTTAATTTGTATTCTAATTGTATTGACAATGTTTTATTTTAGCACAACATAATTGTATGTAAATGTATTTTTCGTCCCTTCTTATGCAGTATATTTGGATAGTATTTTTTTTTCTAATTAACCTTACCTAAACCTAAAGTTTATGTGTTAAATAAATAATAATCCCTGTGATTGACACATGTTTTCATATTATTTGACAATGTTATAAACTGTTACTTAATTATATATACTGCACTGGAAAAGTTGGGCCTCAAGCAAAAAGGTTAAGGAGTAATATGACTCGAGTAAAGGTAAAAAGTAGTACTCAAGCACTGTGCAACTAGTGAGTAATTTCTGATTTATATAGTAGCGATTTTAAATGGCACTTGCCCTACAACTGTAGTGTGTGTGTGTTTAAGTGCGTGCGTGCATGCGTGTGTGTGAGACAGAGAACCCCTACTACAAAATATTACAAAAGATGCACATTTTACACTAACTTATGATATTATAACGAGGGATGGCTGAGGTGTACGGTGCAACAAATTTGCAAATGCAACTAAAATTAAAGCTGCAAGCAACGATGGACGTGCCCAACTTTTGCTGGTGTTTCCTGCCTTTACCAATTCAACATATCTTTACCTTCACATTCCCTACCTTCCCTACATCCTGGGGTCACACTGGTGCCTCCTTCTTTCACCCAGTCAACATATCTTTACCCGCACAGTACCTACCTTCTCTGCATTGCGTGCTCACGTTGGTGCTTTCTGCTTTTAAGCGGCCACCTTGAGACGGCAGCAGCGCAGCAGCATCAGCGCAGCTGTTCTTTGAAGGCTCGTAAAATCAAAACCGTTGCAGTTATTAAAACTCTTTCGTCACCTTTTAATCAGAAGGGTTCAATCCCTCTCCTGTGGTAGTTTGAAACCGACACAACAAATGCGCTCGGAGGAGATAATGCTTGAAAAAAGGTGACGGGTTTTTACAAAACTTTTGTTTTGAAGGGGTGATTGCCAACTTCCTGTTGATTTTTGCTGAAGGACGTCAATGAATGAAATAATAGTCTAAGTGAGACCTACATAGAGGTTTTTGTTTCATGTCTCTACAACAGTCCTACCGGAAGTTACAAGCAGTTTTGTCTGTGTTTTCTTCCCAAGAGCAGTTTTGTCTGTGTTTTATTCTGAGGGGGCGCTAGAGCACGATTTTGAGTTTTGGAGTTTGTTTTTTTATTAGAGCGCAATTTTCACCAGTCCTGATGTGTGTCCAGTTTGGTGAGTTTTGAAGCATTTTAAGGGGGTCAAATTACATCTCAAAGAGGCAAAAATTAATTTTTTTAGGAAACTTTTGTTTTGAAGGGGTTTTTGCCAACTTCCTGTTGAATTTTGCTGAAGGATGTCCATGTATGAAATCTAGGTCTAAGTCAGACCTACGTAGAGGGTTTTGTTTCATGTCTCTATGACATTCCTAACGGAAGTTACAAGCAGTTTTGTCTGTGGTTTTTCCTAGGGGGCGCAGGAGCGCAATTTAGAGTTTTGGGGTTTGTGACTTTTTAATTAGATGGCAATTTTTGCCAGTCCTGATGTGTGTGTCAAGTATGGTGAGTTTTGAAGCATGTTAAGGAGGTCAGATTACAGCTCAAAGAGGCGGCGGAATAATAATAAAGAATAATAATAAAACCTTAGAAATACAATAGGGTCCTCTGTCCCAAAGGGACATTCGGTCCCTAAATAGACCTTGCGACTCTCAAAAAAAGACCTGTCGCACGTGTGCGAAAAGGGATTTTAACCCCTTTATTCCATTTTACTCCTAAAAATAAATCCATCCATCGTTGATGTCACACGTCACTAGGCAGCAGGTACCGCCTTTTAAAAGACACACAGACTGCTGTCATCCATCCATCCATTTTATATATATATATATATATATATATATATATATATATATATATATATATATATATATATATATATATATATATATATATATATATATATATATATATATATATATATATATATGAAACGTATCTTAGCTTCATTATGCCAGATATTTGTAGTTTTCTTTAAGTAACAAATTAATTAATTTCCCTAGGACCTAATTACATTTATTAAAGAATAATGTTGTTAGTAATTCAATTAAATTTTTTGTAAAGTATCAAGTAACTATAATTAATTACTTTTTAAAAGTAATTTTCACAACACAGCCTGTCACACAGCATCATGAAACAGTTGCCAGGTTGATGTTCCTGGCAAACATCTTTGTTTGTATGTCCTATAATAGCGTTTACCTTTAAAACCACCAATGCTAAAGGTCAATTATGTTCATGTTGCTGCTGACCTTTAAACATGTCCTCTTAAACCAGGGCAGTTTATTTCAAATGTTTTGTTTGCGTTTTTGTTAGCTGAAGAATTGATCCCAGCTAAATGTTTTTGAAAGAAGATTGGAGATTATATTTGACTTTTTCTATATTATTTACAAGGCTTTTTCTTTTTTCTTATCTCAAAACACTTCTCAAAATGGGATCCTATTATGCAAAACCTACTTCTCTTACTTGTTGGTACCTGTTTTTGTGTATTTGGGATCCCCATCAGTTCCGAAATTTAAAATCAAGGCATGGTGGAGATATTTAGTTACGTCAACGAATATTTCCATTTTTGGTTCAGTTTATGGGCCAAACTATATTGGGATATAAGTTTTGATCCATAATGCCCAGCCCTACACTCGTGTTAGCGACAGTGCTAGCACAGTATAGGGATGTTATTTGTGTTTTATTGAGTGTTACAGGAAGACTTATTGTGTTTGTATGTATGAGTGCACAAACGGCACTTGTGTACGCAGTTTGAATGTTAATAATGAAATTGTGATATTTAAGACTACAGGCAGGAAAAGGCAAGGCTGGTGATGGAGTTAAGGGACTCCTCCGACAGGGCAGTGGCGGATGCAAATGCCAGAGTCGAGACTGGAAGGAAGTGGAGGGCCAAGGAGGAGGTCCAGAAGGCGATAGGGAGACTGCAACATCAAGAAGTCGTGGGCATGGTCCAAACAGGCCAGGCAGGCCTTGGATGGACTGATCCACCAATCCTATGGTCCAAGGCAGGCAGGAAGGAGAGGAAGGACCTTGTTGTTGCTGAGGTCACCAGGATTGAGCAGGAGGAGCTTAGAGTAAGGTCTGTGGCACAAGGGCAGCAGGGGAGGTGGACAACTTGGGAGGGTGTCTCAAGCCGAGTAATCAGCTGGGCAGATTTCTGGAAACTACCACAGGCTCAGCTCAGTTTCCTCATCAGGGCAACATACGACACTCTCCCGAGCCCCAAAAACCTCCACCAATGGCTTGGCACAGAACAATCCTGCGACCTCTGCAGGACCATCAATGCCTCACTTCAGCATGTTCTGTCAGGCTGCAAAATGGCTCTGACACAGAGTCGGCTCAGATGGCAGCACGACCAAGTACTCAAAAAGCTGGCAGAGGTGCTGGAGAAAAGTCGGCAGGAGGCAAACAACCAGAGTCCAGCAGAACGCCAATGCAGGATCCACTTCCAAAGGCAGGGGGAACCTGTGACACATTCCAGCAAGAGACCACCCGCCAAATTGTTAACACCAGGGGCAGCGTGGAAGATGGAAGTGGACCTTGGTAGGCAGCTACAGTTCCCACAGGAGATATGCAGCACCACCTTAAGACCAGATGTGGTGCTGTGGTCTGAAGCTGTGAAGTCAGTTGTACTGATTTAGCTGACAGTGCCATGGGAGGAGGGACTGGAAGCTGCTTACGAGAGAAAGAAGGCAAAATACACAGACCTGGTCACAGAGTGTAGAGAAAGTGGATGGAGTGTGAGGCGCTATCCGGTGGAGGTGGGAGCCAGAGGCTTTGTGGGCAGGACAACACCACGCCTGCTCAGGGACTTGGGACTGCGTGGAGCCACCCTGAGCAGATCCACCAAGGAGCTTTCAGAAGCAGCAGAGAAAGCTAGCCACTGGCTCTGGCTGAAACGACGTGACAAGGCTTGGGGAGCAACATCTAAGTAGGTTTTGCTGCAGGGGGTGTCAGGGAGACGTCCCTGTTCACTGCCCCCCCACCGGGAGATGTTCTGGCTTAAGGGGCAAAACATCAATGAGAGGTGGTCCCCAGCTGAAGACCCTGCAGCAAAACCTTTTCTGGTATGCGGTCAGGCTTAGGCCTGGCTCAGGGAAGAGGACGCCCCTGCCATGCACAGTCCACCACAGGCACCGGTGGAGGTGCGACAGGCCTAAGGCCCGGCAGCAAGACCACCTTGCTGTAATTAAAATATATATATGAAACGTATCTTAGCTTCATTATGCCAGATATTTGTAGTTTTCTTTAAGTAACAAATTAATTAATTTCCCTGGGACCTAATTACATTTATTAAAGAGTAATGTTGTTAGTAATTAAATTACATTTTTTGTAAAGTATCAAGTAACTAGAATTAATTACTTTTTAAAAGTAATTTTCACAACACAGCCTGTCACACAGCATCATGAAACAGTTGCCAGGTTGATGTTCCTGGCAAACATCTTTGTTTGTATGTCCTATAATAGCGTTTACCTTTAAAACCACCAATGCTAAAGGTCAATTATGTTCATGTTGCTGCTGACCTTTAAACATGTCCTCTTAAACCAGGGGAGTTTATTTCAAATGTTTTGTTTGTGTTTTTGTTAGCTGAAGAATTGATCCCAGCTAAATGTTTTTGAAAGAAGATTGGAGATTATATTTGACTTTTTCTATATTATTTACAAGGCTTTTTCTTTTTTCTTATCTCAAAACACTTCTCAAAAAGGGATCTTATTATGCAAAACCTACTTTTCTTACTTGTTGGTACCTGTTTTTGTGTACTTGGGATCCCCATCAGTTCCAAAATTTAAAATCAAGGCATGGTGGAGATATTTAGTTACGTCAACGAATATTTCCATTTTTGGTTCAGTTTATGGGCCAAACTATATTGGGATATAAGTTTTGATCCATATTGCCCAGGTCTACACTCGTGTTAGCGACAGTGCTAGAACAGTATAGGGATGTTATTTGTGTTTTATTGAGTGTTACAGGAAGACTTATTGTGTTTTTATGTATGAGTGCACAAACGGCACTTGTGTACGCAGTTTGAGTGTTAATAATGAAATTGTGATATTTAAGACATGTCGTATTGCTACAAAAAAAATTCAGTGCTACAAAAACAAATTGTGCTCCTAATTTTTTTCATTAAGTAGCACTGTACAGCACTGGATGAGTATCGTTTCCTTTTTAGCCAATACTAGCACCATATTGGCACTTTGAAATGATGCTTAAACGGTGCCCAACTGGTACTTGAAAAATTTTAAACTTGCACATATCTGTAAAAATGTTTTTCTTGTAATGGAATTCATCCATCCATTTTCTACCGCTTATTCCCTTTGGGGTCGCTGGTGCCTATCTCAGCTACAATCGGGCGGAAGGTGGGATACACCCTGGACAAGTCGACATCTCATCGCAGGGCCAACACAGATAGACAGACAACATTCACACGCACATTCACAAACTAGGGCCAATTTAGTGTTGCCAAACAACCTATCCCCAGGTGCATGTCTTTGGAAGTCAGTGTCATTAAATTTGAACAGACTGGTAATTTAAATACTTAAGTGACATAAATTAAATGATAACTTACTAGTACATTCAAAAATAAGAAATACAATCTACAACAAATTGGCACAATTGTTGCAGCAATATAGAACATAGAGCATGTGCAAAAAACAACTTACTTGAGTTGTAGTGTTTGATGCTCAAAATGCTGAAAAAGTACTGTGTTGTTGTTGTTGCTGGTGTTAGAGTCTGCATTCATTTACACTGGAATAATGCACCGATAGCTTCTTTTTTCGGGTTTTGGTGTCCATCCCTCGTTATAACAGGGCTAATGTTAGCATAACAGCTAAAACGTAAGAAACTTCTAGAACTTACGACAACCTGTTTCCTCCAGTTGGATGTGAAATTTTGTAGGCTAAAAGGAGGAAAAAAACATTTGTACTGATATAGATGACAGTGCATAATATAAATGTTCCTTTTCGTAGTTTGTAGGTAAACATCGAAGAGTTGTGCTGCCTCGTCTGAGGTCATGCCGCTTTTTACAGTGTGTAGTTCGAGTGAGGTCATTTGACTGCCAGGCTCTGTTTGATTGGTGAAATGGAGTCAAACATCCCAGTGCTTACGTTTAGATCGATGAAACAGCAATGTGACCGTGACCGCTGGAAAAAGTCTCTCTAATGAGCCAAATAAATACATCTTTGCAAGCACTAATCAATAGTTTATGAATCAATATAATGATGATACACATAAATATAGCGATCAAAATGAAACTCAATACAATATGCTAAATGCAGAGTTTCTTCTTTGCAAAAATACTCAAGTAAAAGTCATAAGTATGTTGCAGACAAAGACATGCACCTGGGGATAGGTTGATTGGCAACACTAAATTGGCCCTAGTGTGTGAGTGTGAATGTTGTCTGTCTATCTGTGTTGGCCCTGCGATGAGGTGGCGACTTGTCCAGGGTGTACCCCGCCTTCCGCCCGATTGTAGCTGAGATAGGCGCCAGCGCCCCCCGCGACCCCAAAAGGGAACAAGCGGTAGAAAATGGATGGATGGATGGATGTTGCAGTAAAACTGCATTTTATCCAAAAGGTTACTTAAGTAACAGAGTAAATGTAGCAAATTACCACCAACGTCTGACTAACACCAGAATTTTAACAAAAATGGTGGCACATTAGTGTTTGTTTGTTTGTCCATCTGGTTCATGGAAGATGAGGTAAAATTGAGACACCTGCAGGAGATGCAATTTTTTATGCTGGATGCAGTAAATATTTCAATAGACAGCATATGCAGGTTGGAACACACATTTTCCTCCATGAATCAGGAACAAGTCAAACACAAGTAAGATATTTAAACGTTTCGGTCAAATGAATGAATGAATGAATTGCCAAGGTAGAGAATGATGTCCAAGCTCAAAAACTTCTCCAAACTGAACTTTTAGACAAATCAGAAGGTGATCATACTTTTACAACAACATAACATGATTCCTCGAAGAAGGATAGGCAAAAGGGGCTTGAAATAAAAAAATAAATACCACAAATGTCTTTCAATTTTATAAAATTAAATAAATAATATAAATAAAAAGTACAAGAGGACCACAACTTACAAGTTTAATGGGTTTTGTGACAGAACTCTTAACTCAAAACACTTTTTATCTCAAATCAACCTTGCCCATTAAAATTAATTTAAATCTATTTAATCTGTGCTTGGCCCCCACCAAAACATCACAATTTAAACACATAATATGCCTTTCAAGAAGTACAAAAACTTTTAGATACGGAATATTGTACGGATAAAATATTGCACTACTAACAACTGCAGTAGCTTGATGAAGCAATGTCGTATTATTTACAGTATTTACCTTGGAGAGCGGACTTCTGCGGTATCTTCTTGAGTTGCTTCTCTGTCAAACACACCATCAGCAGCTTATCCACATTCTCATAGATACATTTCCGCCATCTAGAAATAATTTTGACATCCTTAAATGGCATTCCGACTCCTCCTGCGTCAATATGGTGTAGACCAACAGTTAAACGCTCGAATTGCTTCGCCAAGTCAAATCTACGTTCGGTCATGTTTTTGATGATTTGTTTCTTTAATTCAATTTGTATCATCTGCTTCTTCTAAGCACTGTCCTACACACTCACTTTCTTCTTGCCTATGGTTGGAAAACAAAGTTATGGCGATCTCTAGCTATAATGTTAATAAATAAGACTAGAAATGTTTTTTTGTTTTTTTTTACAGTAAGTCATTTTAATTAATTAAAATGTATTTGAAAACTACATTTTTACGCCACCCTTTTAACCAGCAACCTTTGTTAGTATCGATTACTGCACAAGAATTTAAAGTACCAAACAACGACTCCAAAAGCATCACTGGTATCTTTCAATATACAGCCTTTTTTTTTTCAGTTTAATTGGTTCTAGACCAAACCGCGTTAAGTAAATTGTATAAATTCTTACTCATAAGTGGAGCATTTTTATAGTTAGATATAACACCCCTATACACTTGTTTTACCTAAAATAGTAAATATTATAATGCAAGGCGATTACCAGGACCCATCAGGAGCAAGGGTGAAGTGTCTTGCCCAAGGACACAACGGACGTGACTAGGATGGTAGAAGGTGGGGATTGAACCAGTAACCCTCAGATTGCTGGCACAGCCACTCTACCAACTTCGCCACGCCGTCCCCGTAATAGATGTAAGACATACAGTACATTACACTTAATGTTATTAATAGATATATTTTCTATGTTTGTGTCTGTTCCTAAATTTGGAAAGTTAGGCAACAAGTTGAATTCTTAATTTTAAACAAATTTTATTATATGCTGTGGAGGAATTACCAACATTTCCACTTGTTGTAAAAAATAAGGGATTTCTGGCAAAAATACATTCATAAGAATTAGCTAGATATACTTTTTTAATATAACATACAATATATATATATATATATATATATATATATATATAAACAGCATAGATAAGACTTGTTTTTCTTTTTAGAAAAAAAGAGATTGCTCAATATGTGACTTTTTGACTTAGATTTTCTCAACATATCCACTTTAGGCTGATCGGTCACCTTTTCCAATATTGGAAACAACAAAACGGTTTTACCATCCTTTGATTTTGTTTTTGAATACGTAGCCGTTAGTGGAAAAAGTTTCGACATCCCTGGTTCAAATGTTGACAACAGTTATTTCTTCCAGGCTTTAACCCAGAACTCAGAGCTGCGAGAGCGTCTGTGCAAGATTCATGCTGACTCGCACATCGTAGAGCCCACACTCCTAAATCTCACTGCCCCTGTGCAGGTGGGTGCGGGAATGCAGCGCCGCCTAACAAGCCCCCCACATCCCCATGCTCCCCAACACCAGCATGATGATTGTTATGGTTGTTACCTTCGTCTTTATTTGCCTCCCACAGAATGAATATGTTATAATTTATTTAATTGTCATCCACATTCACGCCACTTTGCTCTCCTCTCGCCCCCTCGCTCGTGACGAAGAACACATTGTGGATTACAGCATTGTGAATCATTTGCACAGCCGCCATGTGTTTAGCGCGTTCACGCGGCAATCAGCCACGCGGTCATCTCCACACGGAGCTTCTTGGCTCACATAATCACAGAGTGTGAGCTGATCAAACTAATAATGTCTTTGGAAATGTACTTAACACACAACACTCATGCACCTCTTCTGATTATCTACTGGGAAATTAATAATCCAAATGTTTTGATTGCGACAGTTCTGGGCAGTTAAGTAACTCATAATATAATCCAAATGCTTTTACCCTTCGACAAAATACATTGTTGACCCATGGATATCAAAAACAATACACTTTGTTGCCCTTTATGTCACACCTGTTGCTCATTAGTGTTATCAGCATGTTGTAACTCCCTCGTATATAACCTTAAGCTTCCACCATATGGCAATTATCAGCATAGTGTTGTGACGAACATTGTTGTCCCCCACCGCCTCTGACAATGGTGAATGGACCCCTTTCCTCTTGTGTATTTATAGATGTAAATGTTGTGTTTCCTAGAAACAGGAGTCTGCATCTGAATCCCGCCCGTTGGTGCATCAAGTGTCCAATGAAAGCAGAGCGTCAATCGCAGAGTCGCTGTCCGAGTTCTTTGATGCCCAGGAGGTTCTGTTGTCCAACAGTTCCTCTGAAAATGAGGTACATTTCAAAGCAGCATTCAGTAAAACAGATCAGTTTAACAGTTAGGGCACTTTCATCAGCAGTTAAGGTCTAAATGAGTCATATTCTGGCTAAATCTGGAGGTAAAGTGGATTTATTTTGGTGTTTGGGTATGTTGGGTTGCAAATGACACAAGAAAGTAAAGGTGCTCCAAAAAATTTAGTCACATTCAAATAAAGGTTTTTATTTATTCCTAAATAGATTCTAAAACATTATGGATATAGGAAAAAAAATTAAATAGTTTTTTTTATTTCAACAAAATGTTTAAATTTTGGCTTAATACCATTAAACAACTATCTGTAATATTATTATGATTAATATTATTATGAATGGTACTTTTTCTTTTATTAAAATATTTTTTTGGGTTTTTTAGTATTGTATGTAATAAGTATTGTATTTGTATGTCTTTTCAATCACTAAATTTCTATCCTAGGTATGTAAAGCTGATTGCTTGTTTTGAAGTTGAACTTGCTCTATTTTCTTTAATTAGATTGCTTAACATTCTCTGATTTTTGTACATAAAATGAAAAACTATTTTATGCCAGCAGTATTAGTCGCAGGTCAGCAGCCAAGATAAGTTTTTGTGACTTGTAACCTGTTTTGAAAAGGTTTTATTTGAATTTTTATACCGACTAGTATAGTACAAGTTGAATGGAGAATCGATTCTGAATGAAATTGTCACCCAAGGAAATAAAATTGAATCGAATCATGAGGTCCCGGAAGATTTCCACCTTTAAAAGAAAGTGCTTAATATTGCGGTACAAATGACCAGAACCATTTTAGAATACACAAAATCAGGGATATTAATATTTTTCCAAATTTTTTAAATATATAAAAATGCAAAATATATCTAATACAATTTCCTACTGTCACTTCTGTCATGTCTGTGTGATTATGTTTTGTTTTTTGGACACTCAGTTCCGGTTTTTGCACTTCCTGGTTTGTTTTTTTACCATGACAACTCGTTAGTTTTCACCTTGTCCTCATGTCACACCCTGTCCTCATGTCTCACACCTGTTTTCACTAATCACCACAGTATTATTTAAGCCTGTCTGTTTCTGTTGTTCATCCTGGCAACATCACCTCCTGCACCCATGATTTCCATGCTGCTTTTTCTCATACCCTTGTCACAGTAAGTTTTCTTGTTATTTATGCCACAGTGCAAGTTTTTGTTTACACAGCCAAGTTTTGTACCTCCATTGTGAGCGCCTTTTGTTTGCTTCCTTTTTTGTAGTTTGTTAGTTTAATAAATAAAATACATACTTACATTCACATCTTGCCCCTGCCAACTTTCCTTTACCTTGGGAAAACTATCCAAGCCCAAGTCCTAGTCTTGACAACTTCTAGCGGAAAGATAGATAGTCTATCACAAAATAAAAATTCACTTTAACTCAAAATCTGGCCAGACTGTAAATTATTTTGGGCTTAACTGTAAAGAAGTACCTGTACTTTATTGTCATTGTGTATTTAAACATTAATAAACTGCAAATAAAGTCATAATTCAAACACTAATGCATCATATTAATACGCTATACAGTAGGAAATTGAATGCTAAAGAATGTGCTGTTAACATAAGTAAATTAATCATTAAAGGTTTTAATATAAAAGTAAAATGCCTACGGATGTATTGTGTGGCAGAATGATCGCTGTGGGTCGACCAATAACTGCCTAAAGTAGCCGGAATAACCCCTCGTTAGCATTCGTTTCAGTTGTTAACAATTGGCTCAAATGAGCATCTGTGAACAGAATGTTTCTAAGTCCTGTTATTTGTTGGAGACTACATTGCAGAGTCTTTTAGAAATGGTTGAAAGGACATTGTTGTATGTGAGAGACAGGGGTGTCGCAGACCACCTCCTCTGTTCAGGGATGGTTTTTCAACTTTGACATAGATGGCTTCTCTCACTCCTCTTTTGTACCATCCGTCCTCTTTGTTCAGAGCACTCCTTTGTTCTCAAAGGAGTGCTGTTTCTCCCTGAGGTGCAGGTCGACAACTGAGTCTTGGCCTGAAGAGTTTCCCCGTCTATGCTGTGCCATGCGGCGGATCAGTGGTTGTTTTGCTTCCCCAATATATGAGTCAGTGCATTCATCATTACACTGGTTAGCATACACCAGGTTGTTTTTGTGGGTGCGGGGTGTCCGGTCTTCAGGATGCACTAGTCTCTGTCTCAAAGTGTTGCCTGGTTTGAAGTGTATCGGGATGTTGTGTTGGTTAAAAAGTCTCTCATATAGACCTGATACATATGGAATGACAATACCGGGAAAAAACCCATCCCTGAATAGAGGGGGTGGTCTGCGACACCACCAATCTCTCACATATAACCCTGTCCTTTCAACCATTCTTAAAAGACTCTGCAATTTAGCCTAAAAAAAAAAAACGGGAGTTAAAAACATTCTAGTCACTGAGGGTGACGCTCACACAATCGTTCAGCCACAATACCTCAATGCTAACGAGGGGAAATTACACTTCAACGACTGTCGTTGGCATTGACAGTTAGGATTGCTTGTTTGCGTCTCAACGGATGAAGCCTGCGTGGATGAGAGGCAAAACGTCTTTTAACACTAGAACTCCCAGGATTTTTTGCTCTACCTATAAACTCCAGAGGGCATCCGATTGGCTAGAAGGCCCCCTGTGAACCTTCCTTTTGTTATGTAAACGGCCAATCACTGGGCCAATTCACTCAAAACACCTTGACATAGAATGGGGGAGGGGGAGATACGAACTGCTAACTGACTGATTGTCTTTCACGAGTTTCCAAAGGTGACAGCCTGGGCAGAACATACAAACTCCGTTTCCATATGAGTTGGGAAATTGTGTTGGATGTAAATATAAACGGAATACAATGATTTGCAAATCCTTTTCAACCCATATTCAATTGAATGCACTACAAAGACAAGATATTTGATGTTCAAACTCATAAACTTTTTTTTTTTTTGCAAATAATAATTAACTTAGAATATCATGGCTGCAACACGTGCCAGAGTAGTTGGGAAAGGGCATGTTCACCACTGTGTTACTTCACCTTTTCTTTTAACAACACTCAATAAACATTTGGGAACTTAGGAAACTAATTGTTAACGCTTTTAAAGTGGAATTCTTTCCCATTACTTTTTTATGTAGAGCGTCAGCTGTTCAACAGTCCGGGGTCTCCGCTGTCATATTTTATGCTTCATAATGCGCCACACATTATTAATAGGAGACTGGTCTGGACTGCAGGCGGGCCAAGAAAGTACCCGCACTCTTTTACTTCGAAGCCACGCTGTTGTAACACGTGGCTTGGCATTGTCTTGCTGAAATAAGCAGGGGTGTCCATGATAACGTTGCTTGGATGACAACATATATTGCTCCAAAACCTGTATGGACCATTCAGCATTAATGGTGCCTTCACATATGTGTAAGTTACACATGCCTTAGGCACTAGTGCACCCCATACCATCACAGATGCTGGCTTTAGAACTTTGCGCCTATAACAATCCGGATGGTTATTTTCCTCTTTGTTCCGTAGGACACCACATCCATAGTTTCCACATATAATTTGAAATGTGGACTCGTCAGACCATAGAACACTTTTCCACTTTGCATCAGTCCATCTTAGATGAGCTCGGGCCCAGCGAAGCCGGCGGCGGTTCTGGGTGTTGTTGATAAATGGGCTTTGCTTTGCAAAGTAGAGTTTTAACTTGTACTTACAGATGTAGCGACCAACTGTAGTTACTGACAGTGGTTTTCTGAAGTATTCCTGAGCCCATGTGGTGATATCCTTTACACACTGATGTCGGCTTTTGGTGCAGTACAACCTGAGGGATCAAAGGTCCGTAATATCATCGCTTACGTGCAGTGATTTCTCCAGATTGTCTGAACCTTTTGATGATTTTACGGACCGTAGGTGGTAAAATCCCTAAATTCCTTGCAATAGCTCGTTGAGAAATGTTCTAAAACTGTTCAACAATTTGCTTATAAAGTGGTGACCCTCGCCCCACCCTTGTTTGTGAATTACTTAGCATTTCATGGAAGCTGTTTTTATACCCAATCATGGCACCCACCAGTTCCCAATTAGCCTGCACACCTGTGGGATGTTCCAAATAAGTGTTTGATGAGCATTCCTCAACTTTATCAGTATTTATTGCCACCTTTCCCAACTTCTTTGTCACGTGTTGCTGGCATCAAATTCTAAAGTTAATGATTATTTGCAACAAAAAAAAAAATGTTTATCAGTTTGAACATCAAATATGTTGTCTTTGTAGCATATTCCACTGAATATGGGTTGAAAATGATTTGCAAATTATAGTATTCTGTTTATATTTACATCTAACACAATTTCCCAACTCATATGGAAACGGGGTTTGTATGAGCTGAAGCAAAATGTAATATATGTAGAAGGATGTAGAAGTTATCAGGACCCCACAACACTGGGCTTCCAACATCCCCACCAGACACATAGGAAAAGTACAAAAGTAGAAGAACAGAACCACAAAAAAAAACCACGCGAAATCTGTGTCATTTACAGAATTGCTCATCAAGTTGATATCAGTGCAAGATAATTATTTATTTTAATTAACATTTTTTTCAAACTGTGATACACTAGAAACATATTTGATTTGTTTTATTTTAGAATTGGTATATTGTTTTTGCCTGTTTTGCTCTTAATAATTGAAAAACTGTTCAATAACAGATTAAAGAGTTTCATAAATAAAAATAGAATACTCTAAGAGAACCAGCATGGATACGGAGCTAATGTTTCAACTTCAATGGCTTTAATTGAAATTACAGAAGAAATTAGTAATGCAATAGATAGTAAAGATGTGCGGCAGCAGTGTTTATGGATCTAACTAAAGCATTTGACACAATTAATCACAATATTTTAATCACAAAACTAGAACGATATGGCATCAGAGGGTTAGTCTTAAACTGGATAAGAAGTTATCTAACGAACAGGAAACAATATGTGAAGCTAGGCGAACACACTTCTACAATGCTAAATATATCCTCTGGTATACCTCAGGGATCAATACTAGGACCTAAACTATTCAATCTCTATATAAATGACATTTGTAAAGTTACAAGAGATTTAAAGTTAGTATTATTTGCGGATTATACAACAGCGTTTTGTTCAAGAGAGAACACAGAAGATAATACAAATAATAACAGAAGAAATTAACAAATAAAAAAATAGTTTGACAAAACAAAAACAGATATCATTGAATCTCAGTAAAACTAAAATAATGCTATTTGGTAACAGTAGAAGAGAAAGTCAAACACAAATACAAATAGACGGAATAGAAATTGAAAGAGTAAATGAAACCAAATTTCTAGGTATAATGATTGATGATAAATTGAACTGGAAATCTCATGTAAAAAATATACAACATAAAGTAACAAGAAACACGTCAATAATGAATAAAGCCAAATATGTTCTAGACCAAAAATCACTTTATATTCTATTCTGCTCACTAGTGTTACCATATCTGAGTTACTGTGTAGAAATATGGGGAAATAATTACAAAAGTACACTTCATTCACTAACAAGGTTACAAAAAATATCAGTTAGAATAATACATAATGTTGGATATAGAGAATATACAAACCCTTTATTTATTGAATCAAAGATACTGAAATTCCACAACATAGTGAAATTGCAAACAGCTAAAATTATACACAAAGCAAACTATAACCTGCTTCCCAAGAATATACAACAATTCTTCTCAACAAAAGAGGAGAAATATAATCTTAGAGAAAAATGTCATTTAAAACATTTCTACGCATGTACAACACTTAAGACCATCGGTATATCAGTATGTGGAATTAAATTATGGAATGGATTAAGCAAAGCAATCAAACAATGTACTAACATGATCCCCTTCAAGAAACTCTTCAAACTTCAAGTGTGTACAAAGTACAAAAAAGAAGAACCATGATAAACATTCTGAATTTATTCACCCATTCATTCTTTCATTCTCAAAATAATCTTACTTATCTCATCGTATGGACTAAAACTTACTTCACCAATTATTTATTTATTTATTTTTATTGTGATTACTTGTGGAGTATATTGTGAATACATTGAGAACAAGAAGTGTACAAAAGTTTTAGCAACTGTTATTTAAAAGAAAAGGGGTAGGATTAAATAAGCTCTGCTTCTTCCTACTCCTTTTCGAACATGTTGAAAAGAGAAACTGGAAATTGTGATGTATCGTGTTGTATGCTTGCATGTTCGAAATAAACTCAAACTCAACTCAACTCAAGGAGCACTGCCATGCTAATGACCAATGTGGCCATAATGGCTCATGTGACTGCAACCGTTTACATAACAAAAAGAGGGCCTTCCAGCCGATCGGCTGACCTGTGGGTTTTATAGGTAGAAAATCTAAATGGCTGCTGTCTGGGAGTTCTAGTGTTAAAACCAACCAAACAGTCCAGTTACGATCGATTGAACGCCCTGAGAATGTAAAAGTACATTTGTAAGAGTGCAGTTTTAATAAAAAGCATATAAAGTTTTTTAAAAAGTTGTAGTTCAATTAAACGGATCTTGTAGTTCCCTTAATACTTATATATTACTTTTATAATCCTCCTAGTGCTTCATAGGGTTGTATGGTGTTCAGGATTCGAGAGTTTTTATTGTCAATTCATCACCATGTGTCCAAGACACACATATTTACATACTGTAAGCATATGTAGTAGATATGCAATACCAGAAACAAAAAGTAACAAAATATGAGGTAGTAAAATAAATGTAAATTTATAATAAATTAATTGATAACATAATAATGTAACGTAGGAGTGGGTTAACAAAGGTCTTGACTCGAAGATGTCAAGAAATGCTGACACACTGTATGATCTTTAACAAGTTTAATGATCACGTAAATTTCAGGCACACACACACACACAAGTGAATGCATGGCACACTTGGTTAACAACCATACATGTCACACTGATTGTGGCCGTACAAACAACTTTAACTCTGTCACAAACATGCGCCACCCTGTGAACCCACACCAAACAAGAATGACAAACAATTTCGGCAGAACATCCGCACCGCAACACAACATAAACACAACAGAACAAATACCCAGAACCCCTTGCAGCACTAACTCTTCCGGGACGCTACAATACATACATTAATTTAATTGAAGGTAAAGTTATGCTCAATGTTAAGTTGTCTAATTTTCAATAGAACATTTGAAGTGAGGGGCAGCAAGGATCATCCTAAAAAAAATATATATATAGCTGCACTATCCTATTCTTTGTCATCATGTTGCGCAGTGCGTTTAAACCCGCTTTGACAATTTACTGTCACGTCGAAAACACATTCTTAACTCAACTAAATCCTTTCCTTTAGTGCAGACGGCTTTTTGAAGCCTTTTCAAATGCTGCATCATGAAATAAACCTGAACTCTGCCACTTTATTCTCTTCCCTTTTATTTTTCATGTGGCTGATCAGATAGCAGCAGCAGTAGGGGAAGCAGTGTAAAAATGGAAGTTAATTACTTTTATCTAAAAATACAGCTGGAGCTCAGATTTAATATTGTTAGCTGGTCCTAAGGGACATCTATCTCTAAATAAAGTGACAGTGTGTTGAAAGACACAGTACCTGCTGTCTTTTATCACGACGTATCTTTTTTTAGGTATCCGAGGATGACTCGTACATCAGCGACATAAGTGACAACAATTCCATGAACAACTTTGGCAACGACACAGAATGTGAAGGACAAAACTTAGGTAAAAAGTGTGGAAACACTTTAAACGGTTAACAAGAAACCAACTACAGTCCCACATGTGTCGTGTTGTCAGATTCTGGAGAGGGCGGCGCTGTCATTTGTCGGCGAAGATCCCGTCTGTCCTCTCCCAGCCCCAGCAGTAGCACCATCAGCCTGTGGAACATCCTTAGGAACAACATCGGCAAAGACCTGTCCAAAGTGGCAATGCCGGTGCATCTCAACGAGCCGCTCAACACCCTGCAGAGGTTGTGTGAGGAGCTGGAGTACAGCGAGCTGCTGGACCGGGCCGCCTACACGCAGGACGCCTTGGAACGTATGGTGAGGTGTTACTGGGTGAAGTGCTAGCTTCAGTGGGTTGGCTTCCAACTGCAAGATGGTCTGTCTATTACATACTGTACTGTAGCCAACTAATTCAGTTTTTTTATTTTTAAATGTGCACTTAATTCAGAGTAGTCATTCAATTGAGGAATGAATGTCTCTAAACAAATGTGTCTTATACTTATAGTACCCTATTCCGGATGGTCGAATCTCGGATTCAGGAGGAACAGTGTGGTTTTCATCTTGGTTGTTGAACTTTGGACCACCTCTATACTCTCGGCAGGGTCCTTGAGGGTGCATGGGAGTTTGCCCTACCAGTCTACATGTTCTTTGTGGACTTGGAGAAGGCATTCGACCGTGTCCCTCGGGAAGTCCTGTGGGGAATGCTCAAAGAGTATGGGGTATCGGACTGGCTGATTGTGGCGATTCGCGCCCTGTATGATCAGTGTCAGAGTTTGGTCCCCATCGCCGGCAGTAAGTCGGACACGTTTCCAGTGAGGGTTGGACTCTGCCAAGGCTGCCGTTTGTCACCGATTCTGTTTATAACTTTTTTGGACGGAATTTCTAGGAGCAGTCAAGGTGTTGAGGGGTGCCGGTTTGGTGTCCGCAGGATTAGGTCTCTGCTTTTTGTAGATGATGTGGTCCTGATGGCTTCATCTGGCCGGGATCTTCAGCTCTCACTGGATCAGTTCGCAGCCGAGTGTGAAGCGACCGGAATCAAAATCAGCACCTCCAAGTCGGAGTCCATGGTTCTCGCCCGGAAAAGGGTGGAGTGCCATCTCCTGGTTGGGGAGGAGACCGTGCCCCAGGTGGAGGAGTTCAAGTACCTAGGAGTCTTGTTCACGAGTGAGGGAAGAGTGGATCGTGAGTTTGTCAGGACTTATCGGTGCGGTGTCTTCAGTAATGCGGACGCTGTATCGATCCGTTGTGGTGAAGAAGGAGCTGAGCCAGAAGGCAAAGCTCTCAATTTACAGGTCGATCTACGTTCCCATCCTCACCTATGGTCATGAGCTTTGAGTTATGACCGAAAGGACAAGATAACAGATACAAGCGGCCGAAATGAGCTTCCTCCGCTGGGTGGCGGGGCTCTCCCTTAGAGATAGGGTGAGAAGCTCTGCCATCCGGGGGGAGCTCAAAGTAAAGCCGCTGCTCCTCCTAATCGAAGTCTGGGCTTCCCTGCTTAGGCTGCTGCCCCCGCGACTCGACCTCGGATAAGCGGAAGAAGATGGATGGATACCCTATGCTCTCGTTTGCCCTGAAGTGTTTATTTATGTGCTTGAAGTTATACACGTTCTTCTAAGTCGTAAACTCCCATCCAGCGTGGAGATATGCCTACCCCATATAAGTTGCTTAAATTGTTGATGAAGGCTGGCACATTACTAATGAAGTGGACTTTGTTGTGGTGCCATATGTTCTACGCTGTGTGAATTTCAGGTGAAAGATTGTTGTCATGGTAATTTAGTGGGTGTATGAACGCTAAAACAGCTTCTTCGCCCTGGTTGAATGTCATCTATAGATGAAACATTCTTCAATCTGAGCTATTCTGTTGTCATCATTTGTTTAATAATGATTGTGAAAGAAAGGCAAAATTCCACAAAAAGTGCAGTTCTGTTTAGTACAAATGCTTGTCGAGCTGTGACAAATCAGAGGCTTGACAGCTGTTTGTGTGTTTCTAGGTGTGTGTTAGGACTGTGACAGTTTGATATAACTATCGAGAAAAATCTAAGAAATCAATTGATACACGCTACATAATTTATTTATTTCCTATTAAATAGTCACATAGTTCACAGTCCAGATGAAATAGTTGGATTGACCATGGTGTTCAAACACGGCAGATATACGCACGGTCCCCTTCCGCTGTGGTCGCACTGAGCAATGTGCATTTTGATGTATGGTACTTTTATCCTCATCTCAATGGAATTTTTCAGGTGAGTAAATTGAAGCGATTTGATAGTTTTCTGGAAGTTTGTTTTTACATGGCATTATGTGTGGTATGCACTGCCTACAAACTTCAAGTGCAAGGTAATTTAAACTTATTCCAGCCTAACAGGCGTGTGAGTGAAACAGTACTTAAGTAATTGGGAGAATACGCGGAAGGCCAGATTTGACAGGTAACGCCCACATTTAAAGGTCCATCCACTCAGAGTGCACATCTTGGATGTAGGCGCTCTCTGACAGACTTAAATGAAGGGAGAGAATACCGGGACACCAGAATCCGTACAGTTGCGCTCATACACTTAAGCACATGGGAAAATAGGGCACATTCTGAGGAAGTGCGGCTTTTTGGCTTGAGTGGAATTATATTATTCTTTATTACTTGATGGAGCAATTGATTGAGTATGATTGAATATGTTTGGCATCAAGCCTGACTAGGAAATGTAATCTGAGCTATTCTGTTGATCTACTCTGTTGTGTATGACAGACACTTTGAGTTAAGAGTTTCTTTGGTAATTTATGATTTTTTTTTTTTTAAAAAGGGAAGTTTGAAAAATTACATGAAGCAGATTGCGCGACATAGACATTACATAATATAACTGATATAAATTTGGCTGCCGATTTTTGAAAAGTTTTATTATGACAATACAAGTTGGTGAATCCATGCTACCAGTTTCCTGCAAATATGACGCTGACAAGCGAACAAATGCGTCCTCAAACGTAATGTTGCATTAATGGTAGCCACTAATGTCCCACCACAGTGCAAAGCCACTTCTAGATCAATAATCCTCTCCTCCAAGGAAGAAAATAAACTATGTTACTTACAAATATCATCCCTGGAGGCGAGGAATAGCTAAACATGCTACACTAAACACACTGGGAGGATAGTCTATCTAACTGCTAACCGCATGTTAGAGCTTAATGTAAACAGAAGTTGGCAAAATTATACAAATATTGACAGTAACAATATATCAATATATGGTCAACGCCATAGTGGTTACATTGAAAATGTGTATTATTTAAAAAAAATGTAATTGTCTTTGTGGCGCGCTTGGGAGAGTGGCCGTGCCAGCAACCTGAGGGTTCCTGGTTCAATCCCCACCTTCTACCAACCTCGTCACGTCCATTGTGTCCTTAAGCAAGGCACTTCACCCTTGCTCCTGATGGATTGCGGTTAGGGCCTTGCATGGCAGCTCCCGCCATCAATCAATCAATCTTCACTTATATAACCCTAAATCACTAGTGTCTCAAAGGGCTGCACAAACCACAACACAAACCACTACCACATCCTCGGTAGGCCCACTTAAGGGCAAGGAAAACTCACACCCAGTGGGACGTCAGTGACAATGATGACCCAGTGGGACGTCGGTGACAATGATGACTATGAGAACCTTGGAGAGGACGAAAGCAATGGATGTCGAGCGTGTGTGTGAATGGGTGAAGGTGGAAATAGTGTCAAAGCGCTTTGAGTACCTTAAAGGCAGAAAAGCGCTATACACGTATACCCGTTTACCATTTACTTATTGGTTACAAACTCAGGAAATGAGTCCCTGAGTATCGAAGGGCTTTGAGGTCAACAAAGCTCGAGATCTTTCTGTGTGGAGTTTGCATGTTCTCCCCGTGACTGCGTGGGTTCCCTCCGGAAACTACGGCTTACTCCCACCTCCAAAGACATGCACCTGGGGATAGGTTGATTGGCAACACTAGTGTGTGAATGTTAGTGTGAATGTTGTTTGTCTATATGTGTTGGCCCTTTGATGAGGTGGCGACTAGTGTACCCCGCCTTCCGCCCGAATGCAGCTGAGATAGGCTCCAGCATCCCCGAGACTCCAAGCGGTAGTAGAAAATGGATGGATGGAAAACAAAGGCTTCAAATTAGAGCCAATAGTAGAAAATACTTGTATTGTCTAATTGGTATTGTAACACCACCATCTTGTGTATTTGTCTGAATATAATTATAATCAATATTGATAATAAGTGATGCGTACTCGGCATAGAAAAAGAAAAGTAAGGAACTCAATGTAGCCTAATTCAGTCTGCACGCCCGTAGCGACACCTGTCTGTCGGCAATAATGCTAGTCCCCAGGTAACCCAGACCAATTATAGGTTCGCACTGTTATTTGTGGGTCATTGTTTTTTTTTTGCATCGTGCTATTTGCATTGCCTCACACGATGAGCACCATAGTACATATACTGTATTTCTATATGATGTAAATAGCTTTTTTTTTTCTATGACTATGTTCACAACAACAGCACAGTAGATAACAAACACTGCGGTAGCAGTCTTCCTCTTTGCGCTCGCTATCCCAGCACTTTGTACCATCTACAAATGCCATGGTGTTCATATCATCATGAAATACATGAACATTGAGCGCAAAAACTATTATCCTCCGACCGCAGCAAGCAAAGAAGCGGAAATGACGCACATAGCAGAAATTACCTACTCTGTGCTAAGAGATGTTTCCATGCACTGGCTTAAGATGCCAGTGATTTCAAGTGGAATTTAAATATATTCCACAGCCCAAACAATGATTTACTTTTTTATTCTTAATTCCTATTTTGTTGATGTAAGTTTGAGACCCCTTCTAGCCCATATCGCCCATCCATATCCGGCAGTATGAGAAAGTGCTGTAATTCTTAGGTGGCCCAATATGGTTAAAAAAACACATTTTCTAATATTTGTAGTTGTCAAAACAGCATATCTTGGGTGAATATAAAAACCCAAGTATGTGCCTGTGGTCATGCTCTTTTTTACGTGTGACCTTTAACTTATCAAATAAGAGTGAGTACTGGCTTGTACAACATCACCTTGGTTTTTGTTTTTGTTATCGATTCCAAAAGGTCAAAAGAAGACCTACTCATACAAAACCAAACGGAATACAATGATTTGCAAATCCTTTTCAACCTACAGTATATTCAGTTGACTGCACTAGAAAGACAAGCTATTTGATGTTCAAACTCATAAACTTTGTTTTTTTTGCAAATAATAATTAAATTAGAATTTCATGGCTGCAACACGTGCCGAAGTAGTTGGGAAAGGGCATCTTCACCACTGTGTTACATCAACTTTTCTTTTAACAACACTCAATAAACGTTTGGGAACTGAGGAAACTAATTGTTGAAGCTTTGAAAGTGGAATTCTTTCCCATTCTTGTTTTATGTAGAGCTTCAGTCTTTCAACAGTCCGGGGTCTCCGCTGTCGTATTTTACGATTCATAATGCGCCACACATGTTCGATGGGAGACAGGTGTGGACTGCAGGCGGGCCAGGAAATTATCCGCACTCTTTTACTACGAAACCACGCTGTTGTAAAACGTGGCTTGGCATTGTCTTGCTGAAATAAGCAGGGGCGTCCATGATAACTTTGCTTGGAAGACAACCTATGTTGCTCCAAAACATATATGGACCATTCAGCATTAATGGTGCCTTCACAAATGCGTAAGTTACCCATGCCTTGGGCACTAATACACCCCCATACCATCACAGATCCTGGCTTTTGAACTTCGCGCCTATGACAATCCTGATAGTTATTTTCCTCTTTGTTCCGGAGGACACCACATCCACAGTTTCGAAATATAATTTGAAATGTGGACTCGTCAGACCACAGAACACTTTTCCACTTTGCATCAGTCCATCTTCGATGAGCTCGGGCCCAGAGAAGCCAGCGGCGTTCCTTGGTGTTGTTGATAAATGGGTTTTGCTTTGCAAAGCAGAGTTTTAACTTGCACTTACAGATGTAGCAACCAACTGTAGTTACTGACAGTGGTTTTCTGAAGTGTTCTTGAGCCCATGTGGTGATATCCTTTACACACTGATGTCTGTTTTTGATGCAGTACCGCCTGAGGGATCAACAGTCAGTAATATCATCGCTTACGTGCAATGATTTCTCCAGATTCTCTGAACCTTTTGATGATTTTACGGACCATAGATGGTAAAATCCCTAAATTCCTTGCAATAGCTCGTTGAGAAATGTTGTTCTAAAACTGTTCGACAATTTGCTCACAAAGTGGTGACCTTCGCCCCATCCTTGTTTGGGAATTACTTAGCATTTAATGGAAGCTGCTTTTATACCCAATCATGGCACCCACCTGTTCCCAATTAGCCTCCACACCTGTGGGATGTTCCAAATAAGTGTTTGATGAGATTTTCTCAACTTTATCAGTATTTATTGCCACCTTTCCCAACTTCTTTGTCACGTGTTGCTGGCATCAAATTCTAAAGTTAATGATTATTTGCAAAAAAAAATGTTTTATCAGTTTGAACATCAAATATGTTGTCTTTGTAGCATTTTCAATTAAATATGGGTTGAAAATGATTTGCAATTCATTGCATTCCGTTTATATTTACATCTAACACAATTTCCCAACTCATATGGAAACAAGGTTTGTACAATCTTTGTCTTGGTGGTAAGCACGGCCATCGTCGCTCCGCTCGCAACCCACTAGTGAGAAGTTCTGCAAGGTAACCAAATAAAGAGGAAAATAAAACAAAAAGTAAAATGTCCTGTTGTGGTAAAATTTCCGCTTCAACCCGTATAGGCAATATACACCTATCAACACGGACGAACGAGGGAAATGTCGTGATCACTTGATGGAAACAAACCACAAAAAAAGAGAACCTATTTTTTAGTTTAAAGGCTAATTAAGTTACATTTTTCCTTACAGAGATGTGAGTCCATTTATTTATTTTGTTAATCAATTTAGGAAAAATAAGTTATTTACTTCTGCGATGACATGGCGACTTTTCCAGGGTGTACGCCACCTTCCGCCCGATTGTAGGTGAGATAGGCGCCAGCGCCCCCGCGACCCCAAAAGGGAATAAGCGGTAGAAAATGGATGGATGGAAGTTATTTACCTTCCAAATACAGTACTCCATCCATCCATCCATTTTCTACCGCTTATTCCCAATTCTACAATAATGAAAAATAAAACTTTTTATAATTTTGAATAGTTACTCGCATTATTTTATGTTATAACTACATTACTTTATAAACACTGCATAGTTTTTATCGGTTATTTCCTCACTTTAAGAGCTTGTTGTAGACAAAAGCTTTAAGTCTGTTTGCATAAAACCAAATATTTTTTTAAGTAAATTATTGTTCTAATGTGTGACACCTTGATTCACATTCTGAATAGTCACATGTCTTCCTTTACTTGTTATTTTCTCAGTTTAAAACAGTCATACATCAAAAATATGAAAATAGCAAAGCAAATCGCACTGGCAATTTTGGAGAGAAAAATCGCAGAGGTTTCATCACAGAATTGTGCAGCCCTATTGCAGACATTCTCAAAATGTAGGTTGTGACTGTGGGGCAACATTAATACACAATTTACACCAAAGCGTATCTGTCAGGTTCAAACACTGATGACATATATTAAACAAGACAAAAAGCAAGGAATCAAACAGAGACAGAATTCAATTTAGACTCAGATCTGAGGAGAGACATGGCCACTGTAGTCTCTGTACAGTCCTGCACCACGTTCTGACGAAAAAGGTTTACATCTCCTCTTTTATTTAGATATTCAATGTTTACGCAACAACACATGTCTTAACAGAAATGGGGTGTACTGTATGTAAACAGTCATTGTTTTCGGTCACATTGAAGACAAAAGAAGATGATGCCTCAGGCTTGGGCTCGTCCTGGATTCAGCTTCGGCAGGTCTTTGAGGACAATAGATAACCCCTCCCGTGTCATTCCACAGTACACAGCGGAATCTTCCAAGACTTTGCTTGGTGCAACAAAGAAAGCTCTCATCTGTTCATTGGAAACTCAGAGAGCGGAAAGTTTTTTGATAATTTACATACAATTTTTCTAACAGTATCTAATACATATTTATTAGACCAGTGTTTTTCAACCTTTTTTGAACCAAGGCACATTTTTTGCGTTGAAAAATCCAGAGGCACACCACCAGCAGAAATCATTGAAAAACAAAACTCGGTTAACTTGTTGGATAACTTTAAACCATAACCAACCATGCATCAGTATAGCTCTTGTCTCAAAGTAGGTGTATTGTCACGACCTGTCACATCACACAGTGACTTATTTTGAGTTTTTTGCTGTTTTCCTGTGTGTAGTATTTTAGTTCTTGTATTGCGCTCCTATTTTGGTGGCTTTTTCCTTTTTTTTTATACTTTCCTGTAGCAGTTTCATGTCTTCCTTCCATGTTCGGATGTACATTGTGGACGCCGTCTTTGCTCCACAGTAAGTCTTTGCTATCGCCCGACATTCTGTTTGTGTTGACTTTGTAGCCAGTTCAGTTTTAATTTCGTTCTGCTTAGCCTTCCCTCAACTTCAATGCTTCTTCTTCGGGGCACACACCTTTTGTCTATTTTTGGTTTAAGCATTAGACACCTTTTTACCTGCACCCTGCCTCCTGCTGTTTCCCACATCTACAAAGGAATTAGCTATCGGCTGCCACCTACTGATGTGGAAGAGTATTACATGGTTCTCTGCCGAGCTCTAGACATTACCGACACTCAACGACACATAATTTGCAGACTATAATTACAGCACGATGGAACAGGGTTTAGTGCATGTGCTTCACAATACAAAGGTCCTGAGTAGCCCTGAGCTCAAACCCGGGCTCAGGATCTTTCTGTGAGGAGTTTGCATGTTCTTCCCGTGACTGCGTGGGTTCCCTCCGGTTACTCCAGCTTCCTCCCACCGCCAAGAACACGCACCTGGGGAAAGGTTGATTGGTAACGCTAAATTGGCCCTAGTGTGTGAATGTGAGTGTGAATGTTGTCCGTCTATCTGTGTTGGCCCTGGGATAAGGTGGCGACTTGTCCAGGTTGTACCCCGCCTTCCGCCCGAATGCAGCTGAGAAAGGCTCCAGCACCCGCCGCGACCCCAAAAGGGACAAGCGGTAGGAAATGGATGGATAGGTGAAATTAGATAATCTCCCACGGACCACCAGACTGTATCTCACGGTAGTGTCGTGGCACAGTGGTTGAAAAACACTGATCTAGACTACAGGCAAGATGTTGTTTTTAAAGTAGATTACAAGAAAAAGCAGAGAGCAATACGGACTCCACTTTCATACTTTGCCATGAGTTCTTTTTTTAATTCAAAGGTGTTTCTCACCTTCTTTTTCAAAGTGCTGGCACTTGCAACTTTCTTTGGCCCAACGGTGGCTTTTTTTTTTTTTTTTTTTTAAGTTATTAAACGCAGATATTTATCTGGTGCATTTATGAATCACTCCAGACTTAGGGTGAATAAGAGGGCGCAACTGTGCCTAATATTTGAGGGAAAAGGGAAAATATACAAGATTTTTTAATTCCACAAATATGCAAAGTAGCAAATGCCCAATCTCAACTAATTTATCAGTAGTCTTGATATAATAAAAAACAGTGGATTCCAAAAAAATCAAGCTTCCTAACTGTGAATAGAGCGAACCCACTTGATCATTAATGACTCATTTTCAACGTTGTCACAAAATGAAGTTGTACTAATTGAGGAATATACTTTTTTAACTAAGACTTTTGACACAGTGTGTGTGTGTGTGTGTGTGTGTGTGTGTGTGTGTGTGTGTGTGTGTGTGTGTGTGTGTGTGTGTGTGTGTGTGTGTGTGTGTGTGTGTGTGTGTGTGTGCGTTTGTCAAAGTGACATATGGGGACATTTTTATGAAATTTCACCTTACATATGAGGACCTGTTGAAATATGGGGACATTTTCCATGTCCCCATATTTCCCGCAATGCTATCGTGTTCTAGACCCTCCCAGCATGTTCCCAGACCAAAAATCTCTAAAGTCTTCATTTGTCAAATTTTCAGAAAAAGTGTGTGAAAGTGTGTTTAATTTTTTTGGTCACCTTCGATTTTGCCCCTAGTGGCCATCTTTGCTATTATGACACACACACACACACACTTGTCCTCATATGTCATATGTCCTCATATGTCATGTGGGTCAGAAACTCACACACTCCGACATTTTGAAAAACATCTAACCATTACAGCAATAAACATACTCTTGAATTCTGAATCAAATAACAACACATTTTCAACTGATCTGATGATCTCATCCTTTTTAGTGTTAGTTTTATCTATTAATTTGGTTTATCTGGAGAGGATTTGGGCTAGACAATTAGTAATAAAGGGATTATGGTGATGATTTAATTTGTTTGATTCAGTATTTTACTGTATTGGACTTTTTGCTATTCTGTTGACTAAAATACAATGCCGCACAATAATTGCTTTAAATGTGCCTGAAATGTAGGTTTTTGCATAAAAAAAAACAACCTTCAACCTTGATTGAGACAAAGGCAATAATTCAAATGCAATTCAAACTACACACAGTATTTAATATTTTCAAATGGTTACAATAGCACATTATTTGGGTATTTTTATCTTTGGGGCAAATTTAGGATTAATATGGGGATTGTTTTTGGAGGTATTCACTTTACATGGTGTTCAAGATGTTTACTTCCGCCCACTCTGAAGAGTCTCGGCGTCTGATTGGTCCAATTTTCAGTTAGGCGCCGCCTGATTGGCCGCTGGACGATGTCTGCTCCTAACAGAGGGCTAAATCACTAGTTAACTATTTTCATCATGGAAATTATACAGCTCACGTATCACACTTAATATTGAATATATATAAAAAGGGTTTTCCAAAAGGACCATTTATAATCGAAATACAAAACTTCACACACGATTTTGAGCACAACAGAGCGCTCAGTGAACATCACTTCCGGGACCTGCATCACCGGAGGGGGACATCTATCTTGGCCACAAACAATCTTTGACAGTCTTCGGCAGCATGGTTGAATCAGGTGAGCATAAAATGGAGTTTAACGTAATTAAATAGACCAATGTTTTTTAACATAGGAAAATAGTTCATTATAAACAACAGTTAAATGTTTGTTGTTATTAATTGCAATCAGATTTGATTTTATGAGGTCAAATTAAGCATTTCAGTTCTGGGCCAAGGCCAAGGCATTTAATTTTTTTTTTTTAAAGTTGCATGGAAGATTATAAGTAGCAGTGATTGTCACACACTAGGTGTGGTGAAATTATTCTCTGCATTTGACCCATTACCCTTGATCACTATGCTAGTAAACCTTTTCTTAATTTTAAACAAGACAGACTAGAGTTCTTCAAATTGTTTATACTTTTTCTCAAATACAAATATGTCAAGCTGATAAGCACTGTGGAGTAGGCATGTTACTGATATTGTTACATTAGTTCTTTGTTTGAGAAGCTTCATGTCTGCACTGATCCTAAATTTAACAGTTTTTGAAGGGTTTGGTTCTTTGTTTTATTTCTGTGTCACTGACTTTTTTCATTTTTATGTGTGGATTTGTTAGGCGCATCAACACATGATATAGACATCGTGTCCAAAAGAAGAGCGAGACGTAATCCTGAGGCTGAAGCTACCGAGTTTATTTGATCTGGATGTGACAAGTCTTGTTTTAAGGCCCAGTGGATCAATGATTGGAAAGGTATGTCTTGTTATGTAACATATCAATGGTAACTGTATCAACATCTCATTTGGATCATTTCCTTACTGTCTAATAGAGGTTGTATTATATGGCTTTAATTAGAAGTGTTTGGAATAACAGCGTTCCACGTCCCAAGAGCTAGCTTCTGTAGCCGAGGATCGGACCGCCAAGTGCCCTGCCTTCGGCTGCCGCCCAGCTCACAATGCACCCGACCTCTATGGCCCCTCGGAGTCTTGTTCACGAGTGGGGGAAGAGTGGATCGTGAGATCGACAGGCGGATCGGTGTGGGGTCTTCGGTAATGCGGACGTTGTATTGATCCGTTGTGGTGAAGAAGGAGCTGAGCCGGAAGGCAAAGCTCTCAATTTACCGGTCGATCTACGTTCCCATCCTCACCTATGGTCATGAGCTTTGGGTCATGACCGGAAGGATAAGATCACGGGTACAAGCGGCCCAAATAAGTTTCCTCCACCGGGTAGGGGTGCTCTCCCTTAGAGATAGGGTGAGAAGCTCTGCCATCCGGGAGGAACTCAAAGTAAAGCCGCTGCTCCTCCACATGGAGAGGAGCCAGATGAGGTGGTTCGGGCATCTGGTCAGGATGCCACCCGAACGCCTCCCTAGGGAGGTGTTTAGGGCACGTCCAACCGGTAGGAGGCCACGGGGAAGACCCAGGACACGTTGGGAAAACTATGTCTCCCGGCTGGCCTGGGAACGCCTCGGGATCCCTCGGGAAGAGCTAGACGAAGTGGCTGGGGAGAGGGAAGTCTGGGCTTCCCTGCTTAGGCTGCTGCCACCGCGACCCCACCTCGGAAAAGCGGAAGATGATGGATGGATGGATGGATGGTATAACAGCGGTATATGAAAACGATGTTACTAATGCTGTTACTTTTACCGGTAACGAGTAAGCTAATAACTTTTATGTACGCTACAACGCTGTTACGATGCGTTTTATGTAATGTGGCATGCTACTTTTGATGTGATTGTATGTCAACAAGACAGCGTTAGAAGCACAAAAGGGTTAGTGCAGGTAATATCTTTTTACTAATGAAAGCAACCCCCGGAAGTAATTACGAACACGATATCAAATAGAAAGAGGCCTCATCCACACACAAACAAAAACATTCAACAGAACTATCTTAACTGCCACTGCTAAGCTAAAAAATACAGCTGAACTATTCTGCTGTGTCTGGGCGCTGAAGTCCCACGTCACTTGGCAAAAGGCACAGCTTTTTAAAGGCACACACACACTCTGCTCTCATGAAATGTCTCTCAACTGCATATGCTAGATATTTAAAACTTTTCTTTTTCAAGTAACACATTAATTACAAACCCCGTTTCCATATGAGTTGGGAAATTGTGTTAGATGTAAATCCAAACGGAATAATTTTTTTTACAAATAATAATTAACTTAGAATTTCATGGCTGCAATACGTGCCAAAGTAGTTGGGAAAGGGCATGTTCACCACTGTGTTACATCACCTTTTCTTTCAACAACACTCAATAACCGTTTGGGAACTGAGGAAACTAATTGTTGAAGCTTGGAAGGTGGAATTCTTTCCCATTCTTGTTTTATGTAGAGCTTCAGTCTCCTCTGTCGTATTTTACGCTTCATAATGCACCACACATTTTTGATAGGACTGCAGGCCGGCCAGGAAAGTACCTGCACTCTTTTTTTATGAAGCTGAACACGTGCTGAATGTGGCTTGGCATTGTCTTGCTGAAATAAGCAGGGGCGTACATGAAAAAGTCGGCGCTTAAATGGCAGCAAATGTTGTTCCAAACAGATGGGTAACTTACAGATGTGTAAGTTACCCATGCCTTGGGCACTAATGCACCCCCATACCATCACAGATGCTGGCTTTTGAACTTTGCGTCGATAACATTCTGGATGGTTCGCTTCCCCTTTGGTCCGGATGAAACGGTGTCCAATATTTCCAAAAATAATTTGAAATGTGGGCTCGTCAGACCACAGAACACCTTTCGACTTTGCATCAGCCCATCTTAGATGATCTTGGGCCCAGAGAAGCCGGCGGCGTTTCTGGATGTTGATAATTGGCTTTCGCTTTGCATAATAGAGCTTTAACTTGCACTTACAGATATAGCAACACACTGTATTTAGTGACAGTGGTTTTCTGAAGTGTTCCTGAACTCATGTGGTGATATCCTTTAGAGATTGATGTCGGTTTTTGATACAGTGCCGTCTGAGGGATCGAAGGTCACAGTTATTCAATGTTGGTTTCCGGCCATGCTGCTTACGTGGAGTGATTTCTCCGGATTCTCTGAACCTTTTGATGATATCATGGAGCGTAGATGTTGAAATCCCTAAATTTCTTGCAATTGCACTTTGAGAAAGGTTGTTCTTAAACTGTTTGACTATTTGCTCACGCAGTTGTGGACAAAGGGGTGTACCTCGCCCCATCCTTTCCTGTGAAAGACTGAGCATTTTTTGGGAAGCTGTTTTTATAGCCAATCATGGCACCCACCTGTTCCAAATTAGCCTTCACACCTGTGGGATGTCCCAAATAAGTGTTTGCTGAGCGTTTCTTAACTTTATCAGTATTTATTGCCACCTTTCCCAACTTGTTTGTTGCATGTTGCTGGCATCAATTTCTAAAGTTAATGATTATTTGCACCAAAAAAATGTTTATCAGTTTGAACATCAAATATCAATCAATCAATCAATGTTTACTTATATAGCCCTAAATCACTAGTGTCTCAAAGGGCTGCACAAACCACTACGACATCCTCGGTAGGCCCACATAAGGGCAAGGAAAACTCACACCCAGTGGGACGTCGGTGACAATGATGACTATGAGAACCTTAGAGAGGAGGAAAGCAATGGATGTCGAGCGGGTCTAACATGATACTGTGAAAGTTCAATCCATAATGGATCCAACACAGTCGCGAGAGTCCAGTCCAAAGCGGATCCAACACAGCAGCGAGAGTCCCGTTCACAGCGGAGCCAGCAGGAAACCATCCCAAGCGGAGGCGGATCAGCATCGCAGAGATGTCCCCAGCCGATACACAGGCAAACATATGTTGTCTTTGTAGCATATTCAACTGAATATGGGTTGAAAATGATTTGCAAATCATTGTATTCTGTTTATATTTACATCTAACACAATTTCCCAACTCATATGGAAACGGGGTTTGTACTTAATTTAATAATTATTTACATTTATGAAAGAGTAATTCTGTTTGTAACGACTATTATTATTGCTTTTTAAAACAGATATTCCAAACATTGTTAATTGATAAACTGTTTTATCAGGATATGGTGTATTTGCTCTTGCATCAATTGAAAAAGGTTCTTTTGTGGTCGAGTACCGAGGGAAGTTCATCTCAAGACATGAGCGGGACAAGAGACAGAAACCCTCTATAAATATCTTTACTATTTATCTGGCATTATATGCTCATAATGTTAACAACAAAAAGTGCTGATAATGTTATAATTAATAAGTTCTAACATTATTTTTATGTGTTTTGTTGCAGACACCAACTGTTGATGTTCTATCTCAACATTCTCCAGACTCATGTGACCGATAAACCGACTTCATCCCTCCAACAGGTTATTACTTGACTATTTTACTATCCATCCATCAATCCATTTTCTACTACCTGTCCCTTTTTTGGGTTGGCGGGGTGTGCTTGAGCCTATCTGAGCTGCATTCGGGCGGAAGGCGGAGTACACCCTGGACAAGTCGCCACCTCATTACACGGCCAACACAAATAGACAACATTTACACTCACATTCACACACTAGGGCCAATTTAGTGTTGCCAATCAACCTATCCCCAGGTGCATGTCTTTGGAGGTAAGATGAAGCCGGAGTACCCGGAGGGAACCCACGCAGTCACGGGGAGAACATGCAAACTCCACACAGAAAGATCACGAGCCCAGGATTTAACTCAGGACTACTCAGGACCTTTGATTTGTGACGCACATGCACTTACCCCTGTTCCACCGTGCTGCCCTATATCTGCTAAAAACTTGACACAACCTATACTTCAAAAGACATTTAATCCTTTTAACCTCTCACAGATCAGTTTATATGACAACATTTTTTAAGCGTACATCCATGTTAGTCTGTGGAATTTACAACTCATGTTTAGCAAAACAGGAGATGTTACAGGTCAGCAACATGAATTCAATATGTGATCACTTGTCATGTACTCATATTGTTGGAACTAAAAAAGACTTCAGTGTGTTTCATATAAGGTCCTCATATTTTTCTGAACCACATTAGTGTGTGTTACAATGTTTAATTCAAAGCTTTAAAATGAGTGTTTCAATCCAGGTCCTCATATTTTCTGAACCACATTTTAGTGAATGTTACATTCTTAAATAATAGTCTAAGAGCTAAAACGCTATAATAATCTTTACTGTTTATGTAGAATTATATGCTCAGAATATTATCAACCAAAAGTGGTTGTTAATGTTATAATTAATTAGTTCTGACATTATATTTTTGTGTTTTGTTGCAGACACCAACTGTTGGGGTTCTATCTCAACATTCTCCAGATTCAGATGTGAGCGATAAACCGACTTCATCCCTCCAACAGGTTATTACAAGTCTATTTTTACTATATCTGCTCTAAATGTGACCCAACCTATATTTTGAAAGACATTTATTAATTTTAATCTCTCACAGATCGTTTATATGACAACATTTTCGTAAGAGTACATCCATGTTAGTCAGTAAGGAGTTTGGAACTCATGTTTAGCAAAACAGGAGATGTTACAAGTCAACAACATACATTCTACATGTGACCCCTCGTCATGTCCTTATATTGTTTGAACCAAGAAAGACTTAGGTGTGTTTCATATAAGGTCCTCATATTTTCTAAACCAGATTAGTGTGTGTTACAATGTTAATGTCCAAGCTTTAAAATGTGTGTCTCAATTCAGGTCCTCATATTTTCTGAACCAGATTTTAGTGTGTTTTATATTCTTAATTAATTGTCTAAGAGCTAAAACGCTATAATAATCTTTACTGTTTATGTAGAATTATATGCTCAGAATATTATCAACCAAAAGTGGTTGTTAATGTTATAATTAATTAGTTCTGACATTATATTTTTGTGTTTTGTTGCAGACACCAACTGTTGGGGTTCTATCTCAACATTCTCCAGATTCAGATGTGAGCGATAAACCGACTTCATCCCTCCAACAGGTTATTACAAGTCTATTTTTACTATATCTGCTCTAAATGTGACCCAACCTATATTTTGAAAGACATTTATTAATTTTAATCTCTCACAGATCGTTTATATGACAACATTTTCGTAAGAGTACATCCATGTTAGTCAGTAAGGCGTTTGGAACTCATGTTTAGCAAAACAGGAGATGTTACAAGTCAACAACATACATTCTACATGTGACCCCTCGTCATGTCCTTATATTGTTTGAACCAAGAAAGACTTAGGTGTGTTTCATATAAGGTCCTCATATTTTCTAAACCAGATTAGTGTGTGTTACAATGTTAATGTCCAAGCTTTAAAATGTGTGTCTCAATTCAGGTCCTCATATTTTCTGAACCAGATTTTAGTGTGTTTTATATTCTTAATTAATTGTCTAAGAGCTGAAACTCTGTAATAATCTTTACTATTTATCTGGCATTGTATGCTCAGAGTTTTATCCACAAAAAGTGCTGATAATGTTATAATTAATTAGTTCTGACATTATATTTTTGTGTTTTGTTGCAGAAACCAACTGTTGAGGTTCCATCTCAACATTCTCCAGATTCAGATGTGAGCCATTAACTGACTTCATCCCTCCAACAGGTTATTACATGTCTATTTTTACTATATCTGCTCTAAATTTGACCCAACCTATATTTTGAAAGACATTTATTTATTTTAATCTCTCACAGATCAGTTTATATGACAACTTTTTCGCAAGGGTACATCCATGTTAGTCAGTAGAAAGTTTAGAACCCCTTTTTAGCAAAACAGGAGATGTTACAAGTCAACAACATAAATTCTACATGTGAGCACTCGTCATGTCCTTATATTGTTTGAAGCAAGAAAGACTTAGGTGTGTTTCATATAAGGTCCTCATATTTTCTGAACCAGAAAATGTGTGTTACAATGTTAATGTCCAAGCTTTAAAATGTGTGTCTCAATTCAGGTCCTCATATTTTCTGAACCAGATTTTTGTGTGTTTTACATTCTTAATGAATTGTCTAAGAGCTGAAACTCTGTAATAATCTTTACCCTTTACCTGGCATTGTATGCTCAGATTTTTATCAACAAAAAGTGGTGAGAATGTTATAATTAATTAGTTATGACATTATATTTTTGTGTTTTGTTGCAGAAACCAACTGTTGAGGTTCTATCTCAACATTCTCTAGATTCAGATGACAGCCATAAACCGACTTCATCCCTCCAACAGGTTATTACATGTCTATTTTTACTATATCTGCTCTAAATTTGACCCAACCTATATTTTGAAAGACATTTATTAATTTTAATCTCTCACAGATCAGTTTATATGACAACATTTTCGTAAGGGTACATCCATGTTAGTCAGTAGGGAGTTTGGAACTCATGTTTAGCAAAACAGGAGATGTTACAAGTCAACAACATAAATTCTACATGTGAGCACTCGTCATGTCCTCATATTGTTTGAACCAAGAAAGTGTGTTTCATATAAGGTCCTCATATTTTCTGAACCAGATTAGTGTGTGTTAAAATGTTAATGTCAAAGCTTTAAAATGAGTGTTTCAATTCAGAAAATGCAGTGCCTCTTGTTTACAGCCGGTTTTTGCAGCGCTGTTTTCATTGATCAAAGTATTTTTTCGGTGGTCGTGTTTTTGGTACATAACTTGTAAATAGTGCGCAAATAATAGGCTATATTTATATAAATACATTCAAACCCCGTTTCCATATGAGTTGGGAAATTGTGTTAGATGTACATATAAACAGGATACAATGATTTGCAAATAATTTTCAACCCCAATTCTGTTGAATATGCTACAAAGACAACATATTTGATGTTAAAACTGCTAAACATTTTTTTTGCAAAGAATTTAGGGATTTTACCATCTACGGTCCGTAAAATTATCAAAAGGTTCAGAGGATCTGGAGAAATCACTGCACGTAAGCGATGTACTGCATTAAAAACCGACATCAGTGTGTAAAAGATATCACCACATGGGCTCAGAAATACTTCAGAAAACCACTGTCAGTTACTACAGTTGGTCGCTACATCTGTAAATGCAAGTTAAAACTCTACTATGCAAAGCAAATGCCATTTATCAACAAGACAGAGGAACGCCGCGGGCTTCGCTGGGCCCGAGCTCATCTAGGATGGACTGATGCAAAGTGGAAAAGTGTTCTGTGGTCTGACGAGTCCACATTTCAAATTATATATGGAAATTGTGGACGTGGTGTTCTCCGGAACAAAGAGGAAAATAACCATCCGGCGCAAAGTTCAAAAGCCAGCATGTGTGATGGTATGGGGGTGTATTAGTGCCCAAAGCATGGGTAACTTACACATCTGAGAAGGCACCATTAATGCTGAATGGTCCATACAGGTTTTGGAGCAACATATGTTGTCATCCAAGCAACATTATCATGGGCGCCCCTGCTTATTTCAGCAAAACAATGCCAAGCCACGTGTTACAACAGCGTGTCTTCGTAGTAAAAGAGTGCGGGTACTTTCCTGGCCCGCCTGCAGTCCAGACATGTCTCCCATCGAAAATGTGTAGCGCATTATGAAGCGTAAAACACGACAACTTAAGCTTTACATCAAGCAAGAATGGTAAAGAATTCCACTTTCAAAGCTTCAACAATTAGTTTCCTCAGTTCCCAAACGTTTATTGAGTGTTGTTAAAAGAAAATGTGATGTAACACAGTGGTGAACATGCCCTTTCCCAACTACTTTGGCACGTATTGCAGCCATGAAATTCAAAGTTAATTATTATTTGCAAAAAAAAAAAAGTTTGAGTTTGAACATCAAATATGTTGTCTTTGTAATGCTTTCAATTGAATATGGGTTGAAAAGGATTTGCAAATCATTGTATTCAGTTTATATTTACATCTAACACAATTTCCCAACTTTTATGGAAACGGGGTTTGTATATATATTAGTGCTGGGCAATGATTAACATTTTTAATCGAAGTTAATCGCACTATTTCTCTTATTAATCGCGATTAACTGCATTGTATACGCAAAGCCCAATAATGAATTCAAAAGTAGTGTGTAGTGCACCTTTATTGGAATATTGTCCCACATGAAAAAAAGCGCCAAAACATTTGTTGTGCAAACACAATTTAAATCAGTCCTTGTTAAACAGTAGCAGTTAAATAGCAAATTTTATGAAAATCAACTCAAAAAAGGTAAATACAAACATTTAAGCTTATTGCCACTGCCAGGGTATTTAAGTTATCTTGTTTGTTATGGAAAATAAATATAATCTACATACAGATCTCTGAGCCACAATCATAACATCCGAACAGGCAATTTCTGAGGTAACAGCAGAAACATTTTTTTTTTTATCAGGGATCTTATGTTTAAAAAACTTATATTATAGGTAGTGCGCTGTTTTAGGGAATTTTTGATCAAATTATCCTTAGTAGCAATATTAATAATGTTGTGTTTATTCTGCGTAGTGGACTTAAAATAATTATGACCATATCTGTTTGCTTGGTGCTTTGATAAACTGAACGCATATACATGGTACTATATTGTAATGTTATGAGCCAGGGGAAAAAAGAACTACCCTACCCAGCATGCAACAGGAGTGAGGAGCATGTATAGGTTGTCGCCATGACGGCATCTTGTATGTTGTGATATGCAGGCTCTGAAAGCAAATGTTAAGAACTCAGCCAACACTCCTCGTCTGCATTATTGATAAATAGACAGACAACACATATACTCCGCTGCTTCACAAAGCACAATATGTTAAATGTTTACTTTTACAGTTTTCTAATTCTTCCCTTCAGATTGACAGCAGGACAAATCGCTGGAAGTAGGTATGTCTCAAGCTTCTTCCACTTGGTCCATTCCAAAGCGGGGTAAATAAATAATCCACATCATTTACTAGAATATTATATTACGTTTTGCACCTTTTCACTGTGTTATAGTCATTTTTCCTTCAGTAAGAAATTGTATTTTGTCTCCTTTATGACAGCTGCAAAGGGGAAGAAGTGGAAGCAGTTGAATGACACATGTTGCATTTTGTAACTGGCAACAAAGTACCAGGTAAAAAAGATTGTGAAGCCTGCCTCCATAAAGAACTAGTAGCTCTACAGGACAGAGATTGGCTTGCCATCAAGTACTACATCCATAACAGAATTATATTAAAAAAAGGGGAAAAAAATGTTTTCCCACATCTTCTGTGGTAGTTTGAGTATGTTACCAGCAATTAAAAAAGCAAAATAAACAGCAAGCGTTTTGTATTTATTCCAGATAATTCTTAGCGACAAAATCCACAAAAACAATTCAGTTACACTTAGTCGACAATTACATTTATACCCATGTTTCTTTTAAACTCTTCTTGGTTTTAGATTACAGTAGCATGGGATTGGGATTTTTTAAAATGACAACACATCAACTAAACCAACTCAGGTGGTTTTGTTAAGTCTCTGATGTCATTAGCCTCATATGTCACATGAACCTGAAATCTTTAACACTCTGTGACGTCATGGTCATCACATGTCACATAAACTTGAAATCTTAAACACTCTGTGACGTCATGGTCGTCATATGTCACATAAACTTGAAATCTTAAACACTCTGTGATGTCATGGTCATCATATGTCACATGAACCTGAAATCTTAAACACTCTGTGACGTCATGGTCGTCATATGTCACATAAACTTGAAATCTTAAACACTCTGTGACGTCATGGTCGTCATATGTCACATAAACTTGAAATCTTAAACACTCTGTGATGTCATGGTCATCATATGTCACATGAACCTGAAATCTTAAACACTCTGTGACGTCATGGTCGTCATATGTCACATAAACTTGAAATCTTAAACACTCTGGTCTTCATATGGCACCTAAACCTGACAAGTCCTCATATGTACCATAAAAATCAGGTTCAGAAAAAAACAAAAGAGTTGCAAAAATCTCAATAGACCACTGTGTTTCTAAAATTCTGGTTCACTAACCGTCTGATTCCCAGGCCTGCAGGACCATTGGAAAGGCATGTCCCCATATGTCACGTTTTTGTCATAAGTCCTCATATGTCACCCAAACACGTATGTGTGTGTGTGTGTGTGTGTGCGTGCGTGCGTGCGTGCGTGCGTGCGTGTGTGTGTGTGTGTGTGTGTGTGCGTAGGTCTACATCGCTACATTTGTGGTATCAGGTTACGCATCGAGCTACTGCAGAACTGGTGGGAAACCTTTCAACCCACTCTTAGGAGAAACGTATGAATGTGAACGACCAGATAAAGGCTTCCGGTTTGTAGCAGAGCAGGTATGGTTATATCAAGCAAGTTTATTCACGACATATTGCACGAAAATGCAATTAAACCATTTTGCAATGCTTTTATTTACTGCAGGTTAGCCATCATCCACCAGTCTCAGCTTGTCATGCAGAGTCTAAAAATTTCATCTTCTGGCAAGGTGGGTGACACAGCATAAACCTGTATGTGGTTTGAAGTGAAAATAGTCCATTTTGATTAATTTAATTATACAGACGTGAGGTGCAAGAACAAGTTTTGGGGGAGGTCGATGGAGATTGTTCCTGTAGGCAGCACACACCTAACTCTGCCTGGGTAAGCGTCACACTAAAGTGTCGCACGAAAAACTCTTTTTTTACAATGGGTTTTTTAACATCTGCAGGTTCGGAGACCACTATGAGTGGAACAAGGTGACGTCGTGCATTCACAACATCCTGAGCGGACAACGCTGGATCGAGCACTATGGCGAGATCTCCATCAGAAACTCAAACAGCGACGCTTGCCATTGCAAGATTACTTTTGTTAAGGTGGGCCAGGCCTGCACATTACTCACACTTTTCACTGTATGAGAAATAAGTGCTGTGAAAAGGTCAAAATAGACCTTTGCTACGAACTACATACCAACCTGAAGACTTCCATATTAGTGTGTTTATGACTGCATGACATTTACACACAGTAGGTGTTCTTCACCTGCACGCCGGTAAGAAGCCAGTAGGATGTTCTCAAGGTTTGATGTATGGAAGCCTTTCCTGAGCATGCAGAGAAGGTTAATTGCTTTAAGAGTTCTCCTTTGAAAGGTTCCTTGAAGCCGGTGTGAGAGTCAAGGAAAAGGTGATTTATCATTCTTCACCTCACATTGAACACATCATCCAAGCAAGAGGAACCAATATAAAAAAAACATATGAGTAATGATGAATGAATCCAAATGATGTCCTATTGATGGATGTTGTTCAATCTTTGTCACAGGCTAAATGGAACTCAGGTGTCAACGAAGTTGAAGGAACCATCACGGATCAGAAGGGTAACGTCGTGCACAGGCTTTTTGGGAAGTGGCACGAGGCGGTTTACTGTGGGGACCCGCCATCAGCCACATGCGTGTGGAGAGCAAGTATGACCACTTTCTTTTATTTCAAAACATGTCTTGCATAATTAGTTACCATATGTGATGCTTGTATATGCAGATGCAATACCACTCGACCACGAGCAGTACTATGGTTTCACCAAGTTTGCAATCGAGCTCAATGAGCTGGACACGTCCCTAAAACCGCTGCTACCGCCCACTGACACCAGACTGCGTGTGGACCAAAGGTGAGAGACTAAAACACACCACTTGGCCTTAACCCTTGCAAAAGCTTAAGATTGACAATAAATACTTACTCTTAGGATCTAAAAGGGACACACTCATGTCATGGATCAGCAATTAATTAGTTGTTTTAATTTTACTTTCAACGCTTAAAATATTTTAATACCTTCAGATTTATTTATTGATATAGAGTTTTTATTATCCCGGGTGTTTTTTGTATGTTTTATGGCCTTGAATACATTGATAATGTTGATTTAGATAGGGTAGACAAAAACATCATATTTTTAGAGTGCCTACTTAGCTATAAAAGAAAAGGCATGCAGTTTATTGAGTTCTCACAAATATTTTATATATAGCTGCTGTGTTGTATTTTGATTGCCCAAGAACATTTCCATTGCATTTCAGTGGCTAAATGCCAGTTATTCTCATTTACACTCATCAAAGCTTTGAGAATTATGCTCCTGATTTTCTAGTGGGGCTTCACGGTGGCAGAGGGGTTAGTGCGTCTGCCTCACAATACGAAGGTCCTGAGTAGTCCTAGGTTCAATCTCGGGATCGGGATCTTTCTGTGTGGTGTTTGCATGTCCTCCCCGTGAATGCGTGGGTACTCTGGCTTCCTCCCACGTCCAAAGACATGCACCTGGGGATAGGTTTATTGGCAACAGTAAAATGGCCCTAGTGTGTGAATGTGAATGTGAATGTTGTCTGTCTATCTGTGTTGGCCCTGCGATGAGGTGGCGACTTGTCCAGGGTGTACTCTGCCTTCCGCCCAACTGTAGCTGAGATAGGCACCAGCGCCCCCCGCGACCCCAAAGGGAATAAGCGGTAGAAAGATGGATGGATGGATGGATTTTTTAGTGCCAGTTAGTGGTTAAGAAGCGCAATTACATCAAAGCAACATTTTCTTGTTTTTCATTTGGCAAGAATGAGATTTATTTGATTTTCATGGAAAAAAAAAATTAATATGCCAAGATTACAGACTGTTTAAAACGAGCGGTTATAGTATTTAATATTGTCAACTGGGAAGAAAAATTTTTTAAAGGGGAACATTTTCACAATTTCAGAAGGGTTAAAACCAATAAAAATCAGTTCCCAGTGGCCTATTTTATTTTTCAATTTTTTTTCAAAATTTTACCCATCATGGAATATCCCGAATACAGGCTTTAAAGTGCCTGATTTTCGCTATCTTTAAATCCATCGTCCATTTTCCTGTGACGTCATTTAGTGATGCCAACATGGCGGATAGCACAGCAAGATATAGCGACATTAGCTCGGATTCAGACTCGGATTTCAGCGGCTTAAGCGATTCAACAGATTACGCATGTATTGAAACGGATGGTTGGAGTATGGAGGCAGATAGCGAAAACAAAATTGAAGAAGAAACTGAAGCTATTGAGCGAATAGCTATTGACGCTATTCGGCGATCGCCTTCGATTGAGTGTTGCAGGATATCCATACATCTTTGTGCCATGTCTGCCTTAGCATCGCCGGTAAAATGTGCAGACCAAACGATCGGGACTTTCGCATCTTGTGACACTGGAGCAACTTAAATCTGTCGATTGGTAAGTGTTTGTTTGGCATTAAATGTGGGTGGAGAGAAAGGCTGGGGTTGCAAATATAGCTACAAATGTACATACAGCTAGCCTAAATAGCATGTTAGAATCGATTAGCTGGCAGTCATGCCGTGACCAAATATGTCTGATTAGCACATAAGTCAATAACATCAACAAAACTCACCTTTGTGATTTCTTTGACTTTATCGTTGGAAATGCATCTGCAAGGATATCCTGCCTTAGCATCGCCGGTAAAATGTGCAGACCAAACGATCGTGACTTTCGCATCTTGTGACACTGGAGCAACTTAAATCCGTCGATTGGGAAGTGTTTGTTTGGCATTAAATGTGGGTGGAGAGAAAGGCTGGATGCAAATCTACCAAAAAAAAAGTACATACAGCTAGCCTAAATAGCATGCTAGCATCGATTAGCATGCCGTGCTAATCGATGCACACTCCACGTAAGTCAACTTGAATCCGTCCCTGATCATGTTGTTACACCCTCCGACAACACACCAACAAGGTATGATGTCTCCAAGGTACGGAAAACAGTCGAAAAAACTGAAAATAACAGAGCTGATTAGACTCGATGTTTGTAATGTGTTTGAGAAAATGGCGGATTGACTACCTGGGTGACGTCACGTTGTGACCTCATCGCTCTGAGAGCGAATAATAGAAAGGCGTTTAATTCGCCAAAATTCACCCATTTAGAGTTAGTAAATCGGTAAAAAAAATATATGGTCTTTTTTCTGCAACATCAAGGTATATATTGACGCTTACATACATAGGTCTGGTGATAATGTTACCCTTTAAGAGAAAGTGTGTATACTTGATGTTTATTCCAACAATGTTAAAATCAAAATTGCAATTATCGAAAAAAACGTTTTTTTAAACTCCCTCCTCTTAACCTCAATTTAAAATTTCTGACCACTAACCTTTAAACTGAACAAATATATCATAATAAGGAACACAGGTATTACCTGATTTAGGCCCTAGGGGTTTAAAGGATGTTATTCATTCAGGGATGGCGTGGCGCAGTGGGATAGTGGCCGTGCGCAACCCGAGGGCCCCTGGTTCAAATCCCACCTAGTACCAACCTCGTCACGTCCGTTGTGTCCTGAGCAAGACACTTCACCCTTGCTCCTGATAGGTGCTGGTTGGCGCCTTGCATGGCAGCTCCCTCCATCAGTGTGTGTGTGAATGGGTAAATGTGGAAGTAGTGTCAAAGCGCTTTGAGTACCTTGAAGGTAGAAAGGCGCTATACAAGTACAACCCATTTATCATTTATTATCCATTCATTTTTTTACCGCTTGTCCCGCTCAGGGTCGCGGGGCTGCTGGAGCCTATCCCAGCTGCATTCGGGCGGAAGACGGGGTACACTTTCAAACTTGCATAACAGCTGAGAGAATTTTACTGAAAACATTTACTGGTACAGTACATAAGAGTTTTAATGATTTCCATCCATCAATTTTCTACCTGCACGAGTCGCTTCAGTACATTTCTTGAAGCTAATTTTCTAAGGTTTGTACATTGAATAGTAAAAATTTAGGCCAGACTAAAATAGAATGTCTATTTTAATCCTGTGAAGATTCAGGAAAGACAACTGTGTTAATAATAAAATGTTAAGACAGCAGTGTGTTTTCTATTATGGTAGTTCATTACTAATCCAATGCAACATACAAACCCCAAAAAATATATCATTTGAATTTGTTGTGCATGTAAACTCCCTATAGGAAAAAGCAATGCTCAGCTTTCAGCAGATTTGATCTGAAGTTCTATACTGTATTGGACCTTTGACATTTGCGCCAATGTTTTCTTTGTCCGTGCTGCACATACAGACTGCTGGAGGAGGGGAAGTTAGAGGCTGCTGAGGAGCAGAAGCAAAGGATTGAACAGCTGCAGAGAGAGAGACGGCGAGTCCTCGAGGAGAGCAGCATCACACATCAACCAAAATTCTTTAGGTAGCCTAGTTTGGTTGTATGGGCGATTGTTAGGATCTTAAAAATAAGTAACAGTACAAAGACCTGTATAAAATGTCTTCCTTTGATTTGTGATGTTGTTGTTTTTTTCTTGTTGCATCCTTTCAGAAAATCAAAAGATGATACGTGGGTGAGCAACAACACATACTGGGACTTGAGGAGAGAGCCAGGCTTTGCCCACATTGATTTCCCTACTTTGTGGTGACATGACCGACAGCATTTGCAGCTGAAAAATCCACATTCAACGCCGACTTTTTGTATTTCTATTGCCTTAACAACAAATTATTCTAGAAGTTGTGTGAACATGTTATGCACCATGAGAATGTTGCTGTATTTAAGCTCATATTTGGAGAAATGTGAAAAAGGTGGCCAGTCCAACTCATAACTGGCATTATTGAAAATAAATATTAAGTGGGAGATCATCTTCTTATAGACAATCTCTACCTCAGAGATATATATAGTAGCCTTGATATGCCATTGATTAACATTCAGTGTTTTATTCTGCACATACCTGATGCCTTATCAAGTGTACTGTCATCATTCATTTGTTGCATATTTTGATGTATAATTTGTAAGGAGATCCGAACATCAAGTAAATCTTGCTGAATGTTACTTTTTTTGTTTCATTTTATAACACCAATGATAATGATATGTTTTTTTCAATGTGAATAATGCAAACATGAGGAGCTAAATATTCTTTTGTTTTCCACCTCATCTGGTGTACCCTTGTTTACACCTGCATAATGGTGCATCATGGTTCAGACTGTGCTCCCTCAGTTCAAATAAATGCTGCAATGCTTCCCTCTGGTGGAGTCTTGTGTCTGCTCAAATTAGCCTCAAGAATAGTATTACATTTAGGACTGATGTCTTAACACATAAATCTTTGATGTTCTTTGTCTTTTACATTCTTAATGAACACGCTACAAACAATCCAATAATTTATAGATAAAGAAATCTGTATAGTGTTTAAAAGGGGACTGTTCAAGTGTAATGTCTGTAAAATGTTCATCCATCCATCCACTTCCTACCGCTTGTCCCTTTTGGGGTTGCGGGGGGGTCGCTGGAGCCTATCTCAGCTACATTCAGCCGGAAGGCGCGGTAGACCCTGGACAAGTCGCTACCTCATCACAGTCTGTAAAATGTCAAATACAGTATATGAAATGTTTGGCTGTTTGGCTTTGTGCCAAAATCCAAACAACATCATTCCTAGATTAGATTAGATAAAATGAGGTAGAACTTTGGTATCGAGGGTGTGTGCCCTTTGAGAAATTGAAGTTCCAATAGCAACAACAGCGTAGCTTTGCATGTTATGCCGTGTACATGATGCCACAGGTTGCGTAATAGCTTGAAAAAATATCATTGCACAATGACCTGCATGTGTACTATAGTTAAGTACTTTTTTTGCTTTTCAGTGTTATGGTTATGGTTATGGTTGAAGTTTATTTCGAACATGCATACAGAAACAATATGATACATCATGTAATATACATATTGACATTTCTCCTCACATGTTCGAAAAGGAGTAGGAAGAAGCAAGGCATATTTAATCATACCTATTTTCCAATCTATACCAATTAGAGTGGTCCTAAGCTTAATTAGGGTCCGCACTGCCAGCAAAGGACTCTGTCCTTTGCCATGGCAAGGACCCTATTGAATCTGCTGTGTTTTATTATTAGGGTCCGCCCTGCAATGGCAAAGGACATCCATGTCCTTTGCCATGCAAGGACCCTATTGAATCTGTAGCGTTTTATTATTATTAGGGTCCGCCCTGCAATGGCAAAGGACATCCATGTCCTTTGCCATGCAAGGACCCTATTGAATCTGTAACGTTTTCTTATTATTATTATTATTATTTTTCCGCAACTTTGAACCCTAATTTGACCCACTGACCATGCTCCAAAACTCACCAAATTTGGCACACACATCGGTAAGGCTTGCCAAAAACACGTATTAAGCAACCAAACCCCAAAAATGAAAAATGCGCGCTAGCGCCCCCTACGAAAAAAAAAAAACAGACTGCTTGTAACTTCCGGTAGGAATGTCGTAGAGACATGAAACAAAATCCTCTATGTAGAACTGACCTAGACCTAAATTCCCCATCAGAAACTCCTATACCTAAAACCAACAGAAATTTTGCAAAACCCTTTCAAAGCAAAATTTTCGCCAAAAAACGCTATTTTTGCCTCTTTGAGCTGCAATTTGACCCCCTTAAAATGCTTCAAAACTCACCAAACTTGGCACACACATCAGGACTGGCAGAAATTGTGATCTAATGAAAAAAAAAAAAAAAAATTCTCAAAATTGTGCTCTAGCGCAATTTTTCAATAAAACACAGAAAAAACTGCTTCCAGGAAGAAACCACAGACAAAACTGCTTGTAACTTCGGGTAGGAATGCCGGAAAGACATGAAACAAAAACTTCTATGTAGGTCTCATTAAGACCTACATTTTAGTAATTGACAGCTAGCAGAAATAATCAACAGGAAGTTGGCAATTACCCCTTCAAAATAAAAGTTTTGTAAAAACACGTCACCTTTTTCAAATCGAAACTCCTCCCAGTGCGTTTGTCGTTTCGGCTTCAAACTCGCACAGGAGAGAGATTGAACCCTTTTAAAAAAAGTGGTCGGACAAAGTTGTGATAAGTTTTATGGTTTTGATTTTATGCGCCTTCAAAGAACCCCTGCGCAAATTTTCCGAAAAAATGTCATTTTTGCCTATTTGAGCTGTAATTTGACCCCCTTAAAATGCTTCCAAACACACCAAACTTGGCACACACATCAGGACTGGCAACAATTGCGACCTAGTGAAAAAACCAAACCCCAAAACTCACAATTGTGCTCTAGCGCCCCCTAGGAATACAACACAGACAAACTACTCCTAGGAAGAAAACAAAGACAAAACTGCTTGTAACTTCCGGTAGGAATGTCGTAGAGACATGAAACAAAAACCACTATGTAGGTCTGACCTAGACCTACATTTGAATAATTAACATACTTTGGCAAAAATCAACAGGAAGCTTGATATTTTCACTTCAATACAACAACTGCATTACTTTCACAATGCATTAAATAGTGGCAGCAAGGCTTCTCCTGCCGTGGGGCTCGGGGACAGCAACCCAAGGCGCGCTCGCACCTTCGCACCCTAATTTGACCCCCTTAACATGCTTCAAAACTCACCAAAATTGACACACACATCGGTATGGAGCGGCAGACCAACTTATTAAGCAACCAAACCCCAAAAATTAAAATTGCAAGCTAGCGCCCCATAGGAAGAGACAAAAAACAGACTGCTTGTAACTTCCGTTAGGAATGTCGTAGAGACATGAAACAAAAACCTCTGTGTAGGTCTGACTAAGACCTACATTTCCAATTAAAAAGGTCTATACCCAAAATCAACAGAAATTTTGCAAAAACTCTTTCAAAGCAACATTTTCGCAAAAAACGCTATTTTTGCCTCTTTGAGCTTTAATGTGACCCCCTTAAAATGCTTCAAAACTCACCAAACTTGGCACACACATCAGGACTGGCAGAAATTGCGATCTAGTGAAAAAACCAAACCTTAAAACTCAAAATTGCGCTCTATTGCAATTTTTGAAAAAAACACAGAAAAACTGCTCCTAGGAAGAGGAAACGGATAAAACTGCTTGTAACTTCTGGTAGGAACGTCGGACAGACATGAAACAAAAACCTCTGTGTAGGTCTCACTTAGACCTACATTTTGATAGGTGGCATCTTTCGGTTAAAATCAACAGGAAGTTGGCAATTACCCCTTCAAAATAAAAGTTTTGTAAAAAGCCGTCACCTTTTTCCAGACAAAACTGCTTGTAACTTCTGTTAGGAATGTCGTAGAGACATGAAACAAAGACCTCTATGTTGGTCTGACTAAGATCGGGACTCGGGACACGGCGGCGGCGGCGGCGGCCAACGGCGGACCCGACCAACGCTGCTTGCAGCTTTAATTATTATTATTATTCTTTATTATTATTCTTCCGCACCGTCGCGCCCCAATATCACCCCTTTAACATATTCCAAAACTCACCAAAGTTGACACACGCGTCGGTCTACCGTGACACCACAACATATTAAGGAACCAAACCCCAAAAATGAAAATTGCGCTCTAGCGCCCCCTAAAAGGAAACAAAAAACAGACTGCTTGTAACTTCCGTTAGGAATGTCGTAGAGACATGAAACAAAAACCTCTGTGTAGGTCTGACTTAGACCTACATTTCCAATAAAAAATGTCTATACCCAAAATCAACAGAAATTTTGCAAAAACTCGTTCAAAGCAAAATTTTCACAAAAAATGCTATTTTTGCCTCTTTGAGCTGCAATTTGACCCCCTTAAAATGCTTCAAAACTCACCAAACTTGGCACACACATCAGGACTGGCAGAAATTACAATCTAATGAAAAAAAAAAATTATAAAACTCAAAATTGCGCTCTAGCGCAATTTTTCAATAAAACACAGAAAAAACTGCTTCCAGGAAGAAAACTCAGACAAAACTGCTTGTAACTTCCGGTAGGAATGCCGTAAACACATGAAACAAAAACTTCTATCAAGGTCTCACTTAGACGTACATTTCGATAACCGACATTCTTCGGCAAAAATCAACAGGAAGTTAAAAATTGCCCCTTCAAAATAAAAGTTTTGTGAAAACCCGTCACCTTTTTCAAATCCAAACTCCTCCCATTGCGTTTGTCGTTTCGGCTTCAAACTCGCACAGGAGGGACATTGAACCCTTTTAAAAAAAGTGGTCGAACAAATTTTTGATAAGTTCTCCGGTTTGGATTCTACGCGCCTTCAAAAAACCCCTGCGCAAAGTTTCCTAAAAAATGTCTTTTTCGCCTCTTTAAACTGTAATTTGACCTACTTAAAATGCTTCAAAGTGCAAGTTAAAGCCCTACTATGCCAAGCAAATGCCATTTATCAACAACATCCAGAATTGTCGATCTGTAATTTCACCCCCTTAACATGCTTCAAAACTCACCAAATTTTACACACATATCAGGACTGGCAAAAACTGCCATCTCATAAAAAACCAAACCCCAAAAATAAAAATTAAGCTTAGCGCCCCCTAGGAAAAAATACAGACAAAACTGCTTGTAAATTATGTTAGGAATGTCGTAGAGTGATGAAACAAAAACTTCTATGGAGGTCTGACTAAGATCAGGACTCGGGACACGGCGGCGGCGGCCAACGGCGGACCCGACCAACGCTGCTTGCAGCTTTAATTAGGGTCCGCCCTGCAATGGCAAAGGACATCCATGTCCTTTGCCATGCAAGGACCCTATTGAATCTGTAACGTTTCTTATTATTATTATTATTATTTTTCCGCAACTTTGAACCCTAATTTGACCCACTGACCATGCTCCAAAACTCACCAAATTTGGCACACACATCGGTAAGGCTTGCCAAAAACACGTATTAAGCAACCAAACCCCAAAAATGAAAAATGCGCGCTAGCGCCCCCTACGAAAAAAAAAAAACAGACTGCTTGTAACTTCCGGTAGGAATGTCGTAGAGACATGAAACAAAATCCTCTATGTAGAACTGACCTAGACCTAAATTCCCCATCAGAAACTCCTATACCTAAAACCAACAGAAATTTTGCAAAACCCTTTCAAAGCAAAATTTTCGCCAAAAAACGCTATTTTTGCCTCTTTGAGCTGCAATTTGACCCCCTTAAAATGCTTCAAAACTCACCAAACTTGGCACACACATCAGGACTGGCAGAAATTGTGATCTAATGAAAAAAAAAAAAAAAAAATCTCAAAATTGTGCTCTAGCGCAATTTTTCAATAAAACACAGAAAAAACTGCTTCCAGGAAGAAACCACAGACAAAACTGCTTGTAACTTCGGGTAGGAATGCCGGAAAGACATGAAACAAAAACTTCTATGTAGGTCTCATTAAGACCTACATTTTAGTAATTGACAGCTAGCAGAAATAATCAACAGGAAGTTGGCAATTACCCCTTCAAAATAAAAGTTTTGTAAAAACACGTCACCTTTTTCAAATCGAAACTCCTCCCAGTGCGTTTGTCGTTTCGGCTTCAAACTCGCACAGGAGAGAGATTGGACCCTTTTAAAAAAAGTGGTCGGACAAAGTTGTGATAAGTTTTATGGTTTTGATTTTATGCGCCTTCAAAGAACCCCTGCGCAAATTTTCCGAAAAAATGTCATTTTTGCCTATTTGAGCTGTAATTTGACCCCCTTAAAATGCTTCAAAACTCACCAAACTTGGCACACACATCAGGACTGGCAACAATTGCGACCTAGTGAAAAAACCAAACCCCAAAACTCAAAATTGTGCTCTAGCGCCCCCTAGGAATACAACACAGACAAACTACTCCTAGGAAGAAAACAAAGACAAAACTGCTTGTAACTTCCGGTAAGAATGTCGTAGAGACATGAAACAAAAACCACTATGTAGGTCTGACCTAGACCTACATTTGAATAATTAACATACTTTGGCAAAAATCAACAGGAAGCTTGATATTTTCACTTCAATACAACAACTGCATTACTTTCACAATGCATTAAATAGTGGCAGCAAGGCTTCTCCTGCCGTGGGGCTCGGGGACAGCAACCCAAGGCGCGCTCGCACATTCGCACCCTAATTTGACCCCCTTAACATGCTTCAAAACTCACCAAATTTGACACACACATCGGTATGGAGCGGCAGACCAACTTATTAAGCAACCAAACCCCAAAAATTAAAATTGCAAGCTAGCGCCCCATAGGAAGAGACAAAAAACAGACTGCTTGTAACTTCCGTTAGGAATGTCGTAGAGACATGAAACAAAAACCTCTGTGTAGGTCTGACTAAGACCTACATTTCCAATTAAAAAGGTCTATACCCAAAATCAACAGAAATTTAGCAAAAACTCATTCTAAGCAACATTTTCGCAAAAAACGCTATTTTTGCCTCTTTGAGCTTTAATGTGACCCCCTTAAAATGCTTCAAAACTCACCAAACTTGGCACACACATCAGGACTGGCAGAAATTGCGATCTAGTGAAAAAACCAAACCTTAAAACTCAAAATTGCGCTCTATTGCAATTTTTGAAAAAAACACAGAAAAACTGCTCCTAGGAAGAGGAAACGGATAAAACTGCTTGTAACTTCTGGTAGGAACGTCGGACTGACATGAAACAAAAACTTAGACATACATTTTGATAGGTGGCATCTGTCAGTTAAAATCAACAGGAAGTTGGCAATTACCCCTTCAAAATAAAAGTTTTGTAAAAAGCCGTCACCTTTTTCCAGACAAAACTGCTTGTAACTTCTGTTAGGAATGTCGTAGAGACATGAAACAAAGACCTCTATGTTGGTCTGACTAAGATCGGGACTCGGGACACGGCGGCGGCGGCGGCGGCGGCCAACGGCGGACCCGACCAACGCTGCTTGTTATTATTATTATTGTTTATTCCGCTCCTTCGCACCCCAATTTCACCCCCTCAACATAATCCAAAACTCACCAAATTTGACACACACGTTGGTACGGTGGACCTTCCCAACTTATTAAGCACCCAAACCCCAAAAATGAAAATTGCGCACTAGCGCCCCCTAGGAAAAAAAAAAAACAGACTGCTTGTAACTTCCGTTAGGAATGTCGTAGAGACATGGAACGAAAACCTCTGTGTAGGTCTGACTTAGACCTACTTTTCCAATAAAAACCTCCTATACCTAAAATCAACAGAAATTTTGCAAAACCCTTTCAAAGCAAAATTTTCGCCTAAAATGCTATTTTTGCCTCTTTGAGCTGTAATTTGACCCCCTTAAAATGCTTCAAAACTCACCAAACTTGGCAGACACATCAGGACTGGCAGAAATTGTGATCTAATGAAAAAAAAAATTTCTAAAACTCAAAATTGCGCTCTACAGAATTTTTGGAATGAAACACAGAAAAAAACTGCTTCTAGGAAGAAAACACAGACAAAACTGCTTGTAACTTCCGGTAGGAATGTCGGAAAGACATGAAACAAAAACTTCTATGTAGGTCTTACTTAGACCTACATTTTAATAATTGACAGCTAGCAGAAAAAATCAACAGGAAGTTGGCAATTACCCCTTCAAAATAAAAGTTTTCGTGAAAACCCGTCACCTTTTTCAAATCAAAACTCCTCCCAGTGCGTTTGTCGTTTCGGCTTCAAACTCGCACAGGAGAGAGATTGAACCCTTTTAAAAAAAGTGGTCGGACAAAATTGTGATAAGTTTTAAGGTTTTGATTTTACGCGCGTTCAAAGAACCCCTGCGCAAATTTTCCTAAAAAATGTCATTTTTGCCTCTTTGAGCTGTAATTTGACCCCCTTAAAATGCTTCAAAACTCACCAAACTTGGCACACACATCAGGACTGGCAACAATTGCGAGCTGATGAAAAAACCAAACCCCAAAACTCAAAATTGTGCTCTAGCGCCCCCTAGGAATACAACACAGACAATACCCTAATTTGACCCCCTTAACATGCTTCAAAACTCACCAAATTTGACACACACATTGGTATAGAGCGGCAGACCAACTTATTAAGCAACCAAACCCCAAAAATGAAAATTGCGCGATAGCGCCCCCTAGGAAGATACAAAAAACAGACTGCTTGTAACTTCCGTTAGGAATGTCGTAGAGACATGAAACAAAAACCTCTGTGTAGGTCTGACTTAGACCTACATTTTGATAATTGGCATCTTTCAGTTAAAATCAACAGGAAGTTGCCAATTACCCCTTCAAAATAAAAGTTTTGTAAAAAGCCATCACCTTTTTCCAGACAAAACTGCTTGTAACTTCTGTTAGGAATGTCGTAGAGTGATGAAACAAAAACTTCTATGTAGGTCTGACTAAGATCGGGACTCGGGACACGGCGGCGGCGGCGGCGGCCAACGGCGGACCCGACCAACGCTGCTTGCAGCTTTAATTCTTATTATTATTCTTTCTTTCTTCCGCACCGATACTCGCCTATGCGCTGTATTTTGACCCACTGACCATGCCTCAAAGCACACCAAATTTGACACACGCGTCGGTGAGGAGTTTCTTCCCAACATATTAGGGAGCCGAACCAGAAAAATCAAAATTGCGCTCTAGCGCCCCCTAGGAAAAGACAAAAAATGGATTGCTTGTAACTTCCGGTAGGAATGTCGTAGAGACATGAAACAAAATCCTCTATGTAGAACTGACCGAGACCTAAATTCCCCATCAGAAACTCCTATACCTAAAATCAACAGAAATTTTGCAAAACCCTTTCAAAGCAAAATTTTTGCCAAAAATGCTATTTTTGCCTCTTTGAGCTGTAATTTGACCCCCTTAAAATGCTTCAAAACTCACCAAACTTGGCACACACATCAGGACTGGCAGAAATTGTGATCTAATGAAAAAAAAAATTTCTAAAACTCAAAATTGCGCTCTACAAAATTTTTGGAATGAAACACAGAAAAAACTGCTTCTAGGAAGAAAACACAGACAAAACTGCTTGTAACTTCCGGTAGGAATGTCGGAAAGACATGAAACAAAAACTTCTATGTAGGTCTTACTTAGACCTACATTTTAATAATTGACAGCAAGCAGAAAAAATCAACAGGAAGTTGGCAATTACCCCTTCAAAATAAAAGTTTTCGTGAAAACCCGTCACCTTTTTCAAATCGAAACTCCTCCCAGTGCGTTTGTCGTTTCGGCTTCAAACTCGCACAGGAGAGAGATTGAACCCTTTTAAAAAAAGTGGTCGGACAAAATTGTGATAAGTTTTAAGGGTTTGATTTTACGCGCCTTCAAAGAACCCCTGCGCAAATTTTCGTAAAAAATTTCGTTTTTGCCTCTTTGAGCTGTAATTTGACCCCCTTAAAATGCTTCAAAGCTCACCAAACTTGGCACACACATCAGGACTGGCAACAATTGCGAGCTGATGAAAAAACCAAACCTCAAAACTCAAAATTGTGCTCTAGCGCCCCCTAGCAATACAACACAGACAAACTGCTCCTAGGAAGAAACAAATACAAAACTGCTTGTAACTTCCGGTAGGAATGTCAGAGAGACATGAAACAAAAACCACTATGTAGGTCTGACTTAGACCTACATTTGAATAATTAACATACTTTGGCAAAAATCAACAGGAAGCTTGATATTTTCACTTCAATACAAAAACTGCATTACTTTCACAATGCATTAAATAGTGTCACCAAGGCTTCTCCTGCCGTGGGGCTCGGGGACAGCAACCCAAGGCGCGCTCGCACTTTCGCACCCTTATTTGACCCCCTTAACATGCTTCAAAACTCACCAAATTTGATTCACACATCGGTATGGAGCGGCAGACCAACTTATTAAGCAACCAAATACCAAAAATGAAAATTGCGCGCTAGCGCCACCTAGGAAGAGACAAAAAACAGACTGCTTGTAACTTCCGTTAGGAATGTCGTAGGGACATGAAACAAAAACCTCTATGTAGGTCTGACTTAGACCTACATTTCCGTTAAACACTTCTATACCTAAAATCAACAGGAAGTTGACAAAAACCCCTTCAAAACAAATTTTTTGCAAAAAATGCCTTTTTTGCCTCTTTGAACTGATATTTGACCCCCTTAAAATGCTTCAAAGTGCAAGTTAAAGCTATACAATGCCAAGTGAAAGCCATTTATCAACAACATCCAGAAACGCAGATCTGTAATTTGACCCCCTTAACATGCTTCAAAACTCACCAAATTTTACACACACATCAGGACTGGTGAAAATTGCCATCCAATAAAAAAAGCAAACCCCAAAAATGAAAATTGTGCTCTAGCGCCCCCTAGGAAAATAAACTGATAAAACTGCTTGTAAATTCTGTTAGGAATGTCGTAGAGTGATGAAATAAAAACGTCTATGTAGGTCTGACTAAGATCGGGACTCGGGACACGGCGGCGGCGGCGGCGGCCAACGGCGGACCCGACCAACGCTGCTTGCAGCTTTAATTATTAGGGTCCGCCCTGCAATGGCAAAGGACATCCATGTCCTTTGCCATGCAAGGACCCTATTGAATCTGCTGCGTTTTATTATTATTCTTTATTATTCCGCCGCCGTTTCCAGCTGAAATTTGACCCACTTAACATGCTTCAAAACTCACCATATTTGACACACACATCAGGATCTGCGAAAATTGCCATCTAATAAAAAAACCGAGCACTAAAAATCAAAATTGCGCGCTAGCGCCCCCTAGGAAGAAACAAAAAACGGACTGCTTGTAACTTCCATTAGGAATGTCGTAGAGACTTGAAACAAAAACCTATATGTAGGTCTGACTTAGATGAACATTTCCAATAAAAATGTTCTATACCTAAAATCAACAGGAAGTTGGCAAAAACGCCTTCAAAGCAAAATTTTCGCAAAAAATGCTATTTTTGCCTCTTTGAGCTGTAATTTGACCCCCTTAAAATGCTTCAAAACTCACCAAACTTGGCACACGCCTCAGGACTGGCAGAAATTGCGATCTAATGAAAATAAAAAATAATAAAACTCAAAATTGCGCTCTAGCGCAATTTTTGAATAAAACACAGAAAAAACTGCTCCTAGGAAGAGAAAACAGACAAAACTGCTTGTAACTTCCAGTAGGAATGTCGGACAGACATGAAACAAAAACTTCTAGGTAGGTCTGACTTAGACCTACATTTCGATAATTTACATCCTTCGGCAAAAATCAACAGGAAGTTAAAAATTGCCCCTTCAAAATAAAAGTTTTGTGAAAACCCGTCACCTTTTTCAAATCGACACTTCTCCCAGTGCGTTTGTCGTTTCGGCTTCAAACTCGCACAGGAGAGAGTTTGGACACTTCTGATTAAAAGTATAGATCAAAGTTTTGATTACTGCTCCGGTTTGGATTTTACGCGCCTTCAAAAAACCCCTGCGCAACTTTTCCTAAAAAATGACGTTTTTGCCTCTTTGAGCTGTAATTTCACCCACTTAAAATGCTTCAAAGTGCTAGTTAAAGCTCTGTTATGCAGACCGAAAGCCATTTATCAACAACATCCAGAATCGCCGATCTGTAATTTCACCCCCTTAACATGCTTCAAAACTCACCAAATTTTACACACATATCAGGACTGGCAAAAACTGCCATCTAATAAAAAACCAAACCCCAAAAATCTAAATTGCGCTTAGCGCCCCCTAGGAAAAAACCCAGACAAAACTGCATGTAACTTCTGTTAGAAATGTCGTAGAGACATGAAATAAAAACCACTATGTTGGTTTGACTAAGATCGGGACTCGGGACACGGCGGCGGCGGCCAACGGCGGACCCGACCAACGCTGCTTGCAGCTTTAATTATTATTATTCCGCCGCCTCTTTGAACCTTAATTTGACCCACTGACCATGCTCCAAAACTCACCAAATTTCACACACTCATCAGAACTGGCGAAAATTGCCATCTAATAAAAAAACCAAACCCAAAAAATGAAAAATGCGCTCTAGCGCCCCCTACGAAAATCAAAAAACAGATTGCTCGTAACTTCCGTTGGGAATGTCGTAGAGACATGAAACAAAAACCTCTGTGTAGGTCTGACTGAGATCTACATTTCCAATAAAAGATGTCTATACCCAAAATCAACAGAAATTTTACAAAAACTCATTCAAAGCAAAATTTTAGCAAAAAATGCTATTTTTGCCTCTTTGAGCTGCAATTTGACCCCCTTAAAATGCTTCAAAACTCACCAAACTTGGCACACACATCAGGACTGGCAGAAATTGCAATCTAATGAAAAAAAAAAAAAAACAAACTCAAAATTGCGCTCTAGCGCAATTTTTTAATAAAACACAGAAAAAACTGCTTCCAGGAAGAAAACACGGACAAAACTGCTTGTAACTTCCGGTAGGAATGCCGGAAAGACAAAAAAAAAAAACTTCTAGGTAGGTCTGACTTAGACCTACATTTCGATAATTGACATCCTTCGGCAAAAATCAACAGGAAGTTAAAAATTGCCCCTTCAAAATAAAAGTTTTGTGAAAACCCGTCACCTTTTTCAAATCGACACTCCTCCCAGTGCGTTTGTTGTTTCGGCTTCAAACTCGCACAGGAGAGAGTTTGAACCCTTCTGATTAAAAGTATAGATCAAAGTTTTGATAAGTTCTCAGGTTTTGATTTTACGCGCCTTCAAAGAACCCCTGCGCAAATTTTCCTAAAAAATGTCGTTTTTGCCTCTTTGAGCTGTAATTTGACCTACTTAAAATGCTTCAAAGTGCTAGTTAAAGCTCTGTTATGCAGACCGAAAGCCATTTATCAACAACATCCAGAATCGCCGATCTGTAATTTCACCCCCTTAACATGCTTCAAAACTCACCAAATTTTGCACACACATCAGAACTGGCAATAACTGCCAACTAACAAAAAACCAAACCCCAAAAATCGAAATTGCGCTTAGCGCCCCCTAGGAAAAAACCCAGACAAAACTGCATGTAACTTCTGTTAGAAATGTCGTATAGACATGGAATAAAAACCTCTATGTTGGTTTGACTAATATCGGGACTCGGGACACGGCGGCGGCGGCGGACCCGACCAACGCTGCTTGCAGCTTTAATTATTATTATTCCGCCGCCTCTTTGAACCTTAATTTGACCCACTGACCATGCTTCAAAACTCACCAAATTTCACACACTCATCAGAACTGGCGAAAATTGCCATCTAATAAAAAAACCAAACCCCAAAAATGAAAAATGCGCGCTAGCGCCCCCTACGAAAAAAAAAAACCAGACTGCTTGTAACTTCCGTTAGGAATGTCGTAGAAACATGAAACGAAAACCTCTGTGTAGGTCTGACTTAGACCTACATTTCATAATAGTATGTTCTCGGGCAAAAATCAACAGAAATTTTGCAAAAACCCATTCAAAGCAAAATTTTTGCAAAAAAATGCTATTTTTGCCTCTTTGAGCTGTAATTTGACCCCCTTAAAATGCTTCAAAACTCACCAAACTTGGCAGACACATCAGGACTTGCAGAAATTGCAATCTAATGAAAAAAAATAAAAAAAATACTCAAAATTGCGCTCTAGCGCAATTTTTCAATAAAACACAGAAAAAACTGCTTCCAGGAAGAAACCACAGACAAAACTGCTTGTAACTTCCGGTAGGAATGTCGGAAAGACATGAAACAAAAACTTCTATGTAGGTCTCACTTAGACCTACATTTTAATAATTGACAGCTATCAGAAACAATCAACAAGAAGTTGGCAATTACCCCTTCAAAATAAAAGTTTTGTAAAAACCCGTCACCTTTTTCAAATCGAAACTCCTCCCAGTGCGTTTGTCGTTTCGGCTTCAAACTCGCACAGGAGAGAGATTGAACCCTTTTAAAAAAAGTGGTCGGACAAAGTTGTGATAAGTTTTACGGTTTTGATTTTATGCGCCTTCAAAGAACCCCTGCGCAAATTTTCCAAAAAAATATCATTTTTACCTCTTTGAGCTGTAATTTGACCCCCTTAAAATGCTTCAAAACTCACCAAACTTGGCACACACATCAGGACTGGCAACAATTGCGAGTTAATGAAAAAACCAAACCCCAAAACTCAAAATTGTGCTCTAGCGCCCCCTAGGAATACAACACAAACAATACCCTAATTTGACCCCCTTAACATGCTTCAAAACTCACCAAAGTTGACACACACGTCGGTACGGTGTCCCTCCCCAACATATTAAGCAACCAAACCCCAATAATGAAAATTGCGCGCTAGCGCCCCCTAGCAAAAAACAAAAACAAATCGCTTGTAACTTCCGTCAGGAATGTCGTAGAGACATGAAACAAAAACCTCTGTGTAGGTCTGACTTAGACCTACATTTCCAATAAAAAATGTCTATACCCAAAATCAACAGAAATCTTGCAAAAACTCATTCAAAGCAAAATTTTCGCAAAAAAATGCTATTTTTGCCTCTTTGAGCTGCAATTTGACCCCCTTAAAATGCTTCAAAACTCACCAAACTTGGCACACACATCAGGACTGGCAGAAATTGCGATCTAGTGAAAAAACCAAACCTTAAAACTCAAAATTGCGCTCTATTGCAATTTTTGAACAAAACACAGAAAAACTGCTCCTAGGAAGAGGAAACGGATAAAACTGCTTGTAACTTCTGGTAGGAACGTCGGACAGACATGAAACAAAAAACTCTATGTAGGTCTCACTTACACCTACATTTTGATGATTGGCATCTTTCAGTTGAAATCAACAGGAAGTTGGCAATTACCCCTTCAAAATAAAAGTTTTGTAAAAAGCCGTCATCCTTTTTCCAGACAAAACTGCTTGTAACTTCTGTTAGGAATGTCGTAGAGACATGAAACAAAGACCTCTATGTTGGTCTGACTAAGATCGGGGACTCGGGACACGGCGGCGGCGGCGGCGGCCAACGGCGGACCCGACCAACGCTGCTTGCAGCTTTAATTGTATTTTGTGACCATGGGCCTCAGAGGGCCCCCAGCCCTAACTAAAAACTGCTGGTAATTCAAGCTTCAGTTCTTCTTTTCTTTTTATCCTTAAAACAACTCGAAATACTCTCCGTCTATTCAATTTCAACAAAATAAATTAAAAAGTGTGTGTCTGAAAAAGAGCAGGGAAATCAACAAAAGCTTATCACTTGGATATATTAATCTGATTCTTGATGAACAACAGAACACATGATGACCTTATATATTAATTTCGTAATATCCATCCATCTATCCATTTCCTACCGTTTGTCCCTTACGGGTTTGCAGGGGGGCGCTGGAGCCTATCCCGGCTGCACATGGGTGGAAGGCGGGGTACACGTACCCTGGACAAGTCGCCATCTCATCGCAGGGCCAACACAGATAGACAACATTTACACTCACATTCATTCATTTGGGCAAATTTAGTGTTGTTAGTAATATGGTATACATTATATTATCCATCCATCCATTTTCTACCGCTTATTCCCTTTTGGGGTTGCGGGGGGCGCTGGCGCCTATCTCAGCTACAATCGGGCAGAAGGTGGGGTACACCCTGGACAAGTCGCCACCTCATCGCAGGGCCAACACAGATAGACAGACAACATTCACACTCACATTCAAACACTAGGGACCATTTAGTGTTGCCAATCAACCTATTCCCAGGTGCATGTCTTTGGAAGTGGGAGGAAGCCGGAGTATTATTATTATTATAATTATTAATATTATTATTATTATTATTTCCATCATTATTATTACTTTATTGTCATTTATTTTGCAATGTCTTGTTTACTAGAACCAAAGTAGAAATAATATAAATTGAATTTGGTTTTGAAGATCACAATGTAACTCAGAGTCAAGGAGTTAACAGTATTAAAAAAAAAAATCTAAAATGTAAACAAAACCTAAATACAAACAAGCGTGAGTCATTTAGAGACATGTTTGTGTTGTTCTCCTGCTTCAGAAGAACTGAGCTCTTCACGAGGGCGGGGCAAAACCTCAAAATCAGGGGTCTCAAAATCAATTTACCTTGGGGCTACTGGATGCAGAGTCTGGGTGAGGCTGGGCCGCAAGAAAAGATTTGTTAAAAAACATATTTTTAAATGTCTATTTTTATTTTCAACATAAAATAAAATCAAAATATAAATGAACAAAATGAGAATTAAGTAAATAAATCTGTCATAAGTATATACAATAATTATTCAATTTCTCCAGTCAGCAACAATGTGTGAGGCGACGTAAATTAAACAAAAAAAAAATTAAAAAATAACGGTTTGAATTGGTCCAGGTTATCGGGGACTGTTATTACCGACGGACAGGTGTCACGTGTGACTGCAGCCAGGCACGTAAGAAAACCCTCGTCTCCATGGCTACGTTTCTGTCTCTTTCACACGAATAATGCTGCTTTTCCACTAACGCAGGGGTAGGCAACCCAGAACGTTGAAAAAGCCATTTTGGTCTAGTGGAAAAGCAGCAAAACGTTTCTCTGCTCACGCAAGTGACGTCAATATTCGGCCCTCGAGAGCCATATACCACACCATGATTGGTAGAGTCCTTCACCTCTGCACACAACGCTGTCAAGCACCATTCATATAAAACTTGTGGGCCGCATTCATTTTCATGTTAAGGTGGGGGCCGCAAAATAACGTCTCGCGGGCCGCAATTGGCCCGCTAGCCGCGTGTCTGAGACCCCTGCTCAAAATTATCCACACCTTTAGATACCCATTGTAAAATGTTCCGTTTTTAAAATGAATTATGCAATTGTATCACTACAACTAATATTAATATAAGACATAAATGAAAAAATACAATTATTATCATTTTTATAACCATTTTTATCTTTGTTGTTGTCTTCTTCCGAGCTGGGCGGGGCCAAAGTGTCTTCGTGATAGGAAGTGACCTCTTTATTGTTGACTCTTTGCAAGTCGTGTTTTGTCTTATCAGAGTCAGTCCGAATCTTTCTTCAGATTCCCCAGTACGACGACGACGACTTTGTGAAAACGGTAATATTTTTTATGCCACTGTGTGTTTTCAACGACATTTTAAACATTTAAATTTCAACCACGAATGATGCTGCTCGTTCGTCGCAGCTGTTGGAGCACACGGCTAATGACAGGAAATCGCTGCTTTTTAAATACGTGTCTTTAATCTGTGCGCTTCACACGCAATAACAGAAGTAATATATTTCATGTAACGTATTCATTATTCTCACAAGTAAGGAAGAGCCGAGCAAACCTCTGCCAGACGGGATATGTTTGCTACAGCGACCAGAAACTTCGTGGAGGAAGTGGACCCTGGAGGTGTGTTAATCCCAATGAGAAGCCTCAATGACTCCATCACTTTGCTGACTGTGGTCGCAAGGCAGAAACGTGTGTGGTTCTGGCAGAAGCCCAAACATCTCCTAACTGACTTCACTCTCAATAACATCCTCACAGGAGACGCCATCACCCCAGGTAACAATGCACTGTTCGTACTACAGTCGTGGTCAAAGGTTTACATACACTTGTAAAGAACATAATGTCATGGCTGTCTTGAGTTTCCAGTAATTTCTACAACTCTTATTTTTCTGTGATAGAGTGATTGGAGCACATACTTAAGTGTTAGCTCCAAAAACAGTCATAAAGTTTAGTTATTTTATTAATTTATTATGGGTCTACTGAAAATGTGACCAATTCTGTTGGGTCAAAAGTATACATACAGCAGTGTTAATATTTGGTTACAAGTCCCTTGGCAAGTTTCACTGCAATAAGGCGCTCTTGGTAGCCATCTACAAGCTTTTGGCAAGTTTCTGGTTGAGTTTTTGACCACTCCTCTTGTCAGAATTGGTGCAGTTCAGCTAAATTTTTTGGTTTTCAACATGGACTTGTTTTTTCAGCATAGTCCACACAATTAAGTCAGGACTTTGGGAAGGCCATTCTAAAACCTTAAAGGCCTACTGAAATGAGATTTTCTTATTCAAACGGGGATAGCAGGTCCGTTCTATGTGTCATACTTGATCATTTCGCGATATTGCCATATTTTTGCTGAAAGGATTTAGTAGAGAACATCGACGATAAAGTTCGCAACTTTTGGTCGCTAACAAAAAAGCCTTGCCTGTACCGAAAGTAGCAGACGATGTGGGCGTGACGTCACCGCTTGTAGACCTCCTCACATCCGCACGTTGTTTAAAATCATGGCCACCAGCAGCGCGAGCGATTCGGACCGAGAAAGCGACAATTTCCCCATTAATTTGAGCGAGGATGAAAGATTCATGGATGAGGATAGTGAGAGTGAAGGACTAGAAGAAGAAGAAAAAAAGATGAGGGCAGTGGGAGCTATACAGATGTTATTAGACACATTTACTAGGATAATTCTGGAAAATCCCTTATCTGCTTATTGTGTTACTTGTGTTTTAGTGAGATTATATAGTCATACCTGAAAGTCGGAGGGGTGTGGTGACCGCCAGTGTCCTGAGGGAAGCCACGGAGGAGCCAAGAGAGTCACACCTGCCTCTTTGACAGCTGCAGGAGGAACGACACAAGGTCCGCTCATGTCTACGGTTAAAGCCGACTTATTACCACAATTTTCTCACAGAAACCTGCCGGTTGACATGTGGTAGAGAACCATGTTCGCTTGACCACTCTGTTCCATATTAAAGCTTCACCGGCATCCTTAGGGAATGTAAACAAAGAAACACCGGCTGTGTTTGTTTTGCTACAGCCGACCGCAATGCACCGCTTTCCACCAACATCTGTCTTCTTTGTAATCTCCATTATTAATAGAACAAATTGCAAAAGATTCAGCAACACAGATGTCCAGAATACTGTGTAATTATGCGATTAAAGCAGACTACTTATAGCTTGGATCGGGGCTGGAAGAACATGTCCGCTACAACCGGTGACGTCACGCGCACGCGTCATCATACGTGTCATTATTACGCGACGTTTTCAACAGGATACTTTGCAGGAAATTTAAAATTGCAATTTAGTAAACTAAACCGGCCGTATTGGCATGTGTTGCAATGTTAAGATTTCATCATTGATGTATAAACTATCAGACTGCGTGGTCGGTAGTAGTGGGTTTCAGTAGGCCTTTAATTCTAGCCTGATGCAGAGGTGGGTAGTAACGCGCTACATTTACTCCGTTACATCTACTTGAGTAACTTTTGGGATAAATTGTACTTCTAAGAGTAGTTTCAATGCAACATACTTTTACTTGAGCATATTTATACAGAAGAAACATTACTTTTACTCCGCTGCATTTATCTACATTCAGCTCGCTACTCGCTACTGATTTTTATCGATCTGTTAATGCACGCTTTGTTTTGTTTTGTCAGACATACCTTCAAATTAGGATCTGTCACATGCCTGCGTTTCACCACTCAAATGCAGTCAGTGGTGACATTTGACTCAGTTTCACCAATCAAACAGAGCCAGGCGGTCACATGATTAACTGCACATTTAAAAAAAAATAATGTTTTATAAACTTTTATTTATAAATTTCAACATTTAAAAACAGTTGAAAATAATAATCAAAGTACAAAAACAGTACAAAACAGTATAAAAACGTACAAAACAGCGCCAAGGGGTTGTAAATTCAAAGTAACTAAAATAGAATGCAAAAAAATATATATATAAAATAAAGTGCAAAGCCATAGTAAATAACTTAAATTTGGAACACAGCATCATCATTTTCACAGCTTTTTGGTTGTTACAGGTAGAGTGTTTTATTGTAGAGTTCTAAATATTTTTTAAAGGCACAAAAAACAGGTCTGGTATTAAGAAACTTACATTTATGAATATAAAACTTAGCCAACAGTATAACGAGGTTGCAAAGGTAAATTTCATTTTCAATTTTTTTTTAACACAGTGTAAAACCAAATATATATTATTTAATATATATTATTATTTGAGTTGCTTGAGATATTCCTGGCTCGAATTTGTTCATTGCTATTTTTATGTTTTTGTGCATTACTTGTTGCCGTCATCATTAAAGGAACAGGTTACTCATCAGTTACTCAGTACTTCAGTAGTTTTTTCACAACATACTTTTTACTTTTACTCAAGTAAATATTTGGGTGACTACTCCTTACTTTTACTTGAGTAATACATCTCTAAAGTAACAGTACTCTTACTTGAGTACAATTTCTGGCTACTCTACCCACCTCTGTCCTTATGTAGCAATTCTTTTACCACTTTTGACGTGTGTTTGGGGTCATTGTGCTGTTCGAACACCCAACTGCGCCCAAGACACGACCTCTGGGCTGATGATTTTAGGTTGTCCTGAAGAATTTGGTGGTAATTCTTCTTTTTCATTGTCCCATTTACTCTCTGTAAAACACCAGTTCCATTGGCAAGTAAACAGGCCCAGAGCATAATACTACCACCACCATGCTTGACGGTAGGCCTGGTGTTATTGGGATTAAAGGACTAACCTTTTCTCCTCCAAACATATTGCTGGGTATTGTGGCCAAACAGCTCCATTTTTGTTTCATCTGACCAAATAACTTTCCTCCAGAAGGTCTTATCTTTGTCCATGTGACCAAATTTAGCTGAACTGCACCAATTTTGTCAAGAGGAGTGGTCAAAAACCTAACCAGAAGCTAGCCAGAAGCTTGTGGATGGCTACCAAAAGTGCCTTATTGCAGTGGAACTTGTCAAGGGACATTTAACCAAATATTACCATTGCCGTATGTATACATTTGACCCAGCAGATTTGGTCACATTTTCAGTAGACCCATATTAAATTCATAAAAGAACCACATTTCCAAGTATGTGCGCCAATCACTCTATCACAAAAAATAAGATTTGTATAAATTATTGGAAACTCAAGACAGCCATGACATTATGTTCTTTCATTCTATGTACTATGCGCACTGTGTTATTCCTCGCTATCTGTAGATGTAACAGAGACAGACTTCATCAAATACGACGGGACGTACGGTGACAACATTCAAGGGACGGTGGATGCAAATTTCATCCAATCCAATATGAACATGGAGGGCAAAGAGTCTTCCAAACTGCAGTCGTCATTTGGCAGTTTGAAGAAGGATGAAGTGGATGTCCAAAAGCTTCTCAAAGACTCTAAAAACAGGTGTGCTCCCTAAATAATCCAACTGTGATGGTCAGGAAGCCTCTCGAAAATGGTCTGTAAAACATCCATCCATTTTCTACCGCTTATTCCCTTTTGGGGTCGCGGGGGGCGCTGGCGCCTATCTCAGCTACAATCGGGCGGAAGGCGGGGTACACCCTGGACAAGTCGCCACCTCATCGCAGGGCCAACACAGATAGACAGACAACATTCACACTCACATTCACACACTAGGGCCAATTTAGTGTTGCCAATCAACCTATCCCCAGGTGCATGTCTTTGGAAGTGGGAGGAAGCCGGAGTACCCGGAGGGAACCCACGCATTCACGGGGAGAACATGCAAACTCCACACAGAAAGATCCCGAGGCTGGATTTGAACCCAGGACTGCAGGACCTTCGTATTGTGAGGCAGACGCACTAACCCCTCTTCCACCGTGAAGCCCGTCTGTAAAACATAATCTATGTAAATTTTGACCAAAGAACCACGGTTACATGTTATGTAAACCACAAGGAAGTGTTTGAAATGTAGGAAAAAAAATCATAATATGACCTATTTAACACTCACAACAAGATAGGCGCCAGCGCCCCCCGCGACCCCAAAAGGGAATAAGCGGTAGAAAATGGATGGATGGATGGAACAAGATTAAAAAAGACAGGTGCTACTCAAAAAGCCCAGCACAGTTCTAACATTACATAACTCTGCTACAGTCCACAACACATAAATATGTTGTAAAACATGCCTCCCGTCAACCTATAAACATTTTGTAAAACTGCAGTTTTCGGGGAATTTTGTCCATTTTGTCTGTCTCTTTTCTGTGCGTCCTAGGTAGTGAAAAGCTGCAAGCATGAGGCGGCTAACAATGCAGAACATTGGAAGTTGTTTATTATGCCTATAAGTCACTCTAAAAAACATCCAAAAACCTGGGTATGACGACACCGACGAACTATGGACCCTGTTTCACTCTCGTCCTTTATTTTCCCAACCATAAAGAATGGACGTTAGAGCGGTATAATTGCTCACATCAGCTTTATTATCAACTTCATTTGCAGTTACAATCCAAGCTGGCTCACTCACAATAGCCCGTTTACTTCCTGTACAGTGTGTGTCCTTCTAAACGTTCCCCACTGCAACATGTGTTAATATGCTGGAGTATTAACGTAACAATTATATTGTAACAGACCCTGCTCACACTGCTCCTCCTATTATCTACGAGCTAGCTTGAGCTGTTATGCTGCTGCTGTATTGCCTCTGAGTTAGGAAAAGTTGTGAATCAGAATCAGAAAAGTTTTTATTGCCATTGTTTGAGAACGGGTTCACAAACAAAGAATTTTACCTGGCGCAATCGTGCAACATAAAAGACATATAACACACAGGTGGGGGGAGTAGAGCTTTGATGAGCTGAAGGCCGTTCGTGACGACACTAATGTGTGTTGAGGTCCTGAGCGAGAGTCCGGTCATTCAGGGCCTGGGGGGCTTTGGGCTTATAGTTCGTTGTTATAACAAGCTCTGGTGCACGTTGGAATAATGCGCGCCTCATTGAACTGTTGGTATGAGGTCACAGTGTCCGTTAACTCGGCCAGATTGTCTGTGGCTGCTCCAATTGCCTCCCAGTCTGTCGTCTCCAAACATGAGCGCAGCTCCTCCACAGCTTCAGCGGTGAAACACTTAATGGTCTTCATAACAGGTTTAGTCAGTTTCAGTCTCTGTCCGTATGAAGGGATTAAGTGCACCATCACGTGATCTGATAGTCCAAGGGCAGCACGTGGGACTGCATGATATGCCTTGCTTACTGTAGTGTAACAGTGATCCAAAATGTTCTCCTCTAAGTAAAGTGAAGTGAATTATATTTATATAGCGCCTTTCTCTAGTGACTCAACGCGCTTTTACATAGTGAAACCCAATATCTTAGTTACATTTAAACCAGTGTGGGTGGCACTGGGAGCAGGTGGGTAAAGTGTCTTGCCCAAGGACACAACAGCAGTGACAAGGATGGCGTAAGCAGAATCGAACCCAGAACCCTCAAGTTGCTGGCCCGGCCACTCTACCAACCGAGCTATACCGCCTGAGTTAGTTGATAGCTAAAAGTTAATTCTAGGTTATAAATTATGCCTCTCACCTGTATAGTAAAAAGTTGCAACACCAAGCCCGAGAAATCAGTCTACTTTGAAAGTTTTTCTGAAGCATTTTTATATCCCAGGAATGAGGAGTAAAAAAATGGGCGCTGTATTGCTGAAAAACACAACAATCCCATCCCATCAGTCGGCATCCCACTGAGCGCGGACATTGTAAGTTACTTTTTCGTCTTTATTTAAAATGTTTAGCAATTATGCTTCTAGGCGCACAACAAGTCTGTCATTAGTGGTAGCAAACACAGAAAGTGCTCTCTTCGCCGTTGTTGACTGAAATTTGTTGCTATGCCCAATGTGAAATCGATGTGCCCAGCAAAGAGGTTACGTTAATGCTTAAATTGACCCATATCCTGTCCCATATATTACATGTTATCGTGCATGTTCTTGTTACCACATTACATAGATACATATGTTTATAAGGCACTGTTAGTTTAAAAAAAAAAACATTATTTATAGAGAGATGGATAGGCGGAATCGATGAATCCCCTACCAGTCAATTACGGATTACTCTCCTCGGGGGCATTTATTTATTCAACTGCAGACAGTTACATATAGTATAGAGACAACCGATATTTATTATGTGGGATTTTTTTATTAGAGAGATTACCTTAGACACTAACTTTTACAATATTTTTTATCAAATAACCATGCAACAAGCTGGAGCCTATCCCAGATAACTTTATAATATATATTATGTTAATTGGGATATAATGATATGAACATTTCATATTACGGTTAACGTGACCAAAATTATCACGGTTATCATTATTGCAATTATGTTGAATGTGCTCAAAAAGTACTTGTACACTCACTGAAATCTTTTGACCATCTATTTTGTTAAATAACTCACATAAAAGAATGCACTGTTAGAAACATCACTTTTTTGCATGTTTTGTGTTTCTTATGATTCACTGTTAGTGTTTTAGTCTTAGTATTTTATCTCTTTAAATGGCTAAGATTTTATTGATTTAAATATCTGTTTGTACTGTAAGATTTATTTACATGAAAAGTACATAACAAATAAAATATATTATTATTGTTTTTTATTTCTGGCGGGCATTGTGGCACTATATTCTATTCAGTGATTCTTGAACGCATCGTAAAAACACCTTTGTCAAGGATTCCTCTGAATATAAAACGATCACTCTGTTTAAAACGATCACTCTGTTCGAAAACCTCTATGAAAAGTAAAAACAAAGGACCCAGATTTCCCTCGCCCGGACGCGGGTCACCGGGGCCCCCCTCTGGACCCAGGCCCGGAGGTGGGGCACGATGGCGAGGGCCCGGTGGCCGGGCCTGTACCCATGGGGCCCGGCCGGGCACAGCCCGAAAAGGCAACGTGGGTCCCCCCCTCCAATGGGCTCACCACCCATAGCAGGGGCCATAGAGGTTGGGTGCAATGTGAGCTGGGCGGCAGCCGAAGGCAAGGCACTTGGCGGTCCGATCCTCGGCTACATAAGCTCGCTCTTGGGACGTGGAACGTCACCTCATTGGGGGGAAAGGAGCCTGAGCTGGTGCGTGAAGTAGAGAAATTCCGGCTGGATGTAGTCGGACTCACTTCGACGCACAGCAAGGGCTCTGGAACCACTTCTCTTGAAAGGGGATGGACTCTCTTTCACTCTGGCGTGGCCGGCAGTGAGAGGCGACAGGCTGGGGTGGCAATTCTCGTTGCTCCCCGGCTCAAAGCCTGCACGTTGGAGTTCAACCCAGTGGACGAAAGGGTAGCCTCCCTCCGCCTTCGGGTGGGTGGACGGGTCCTGACTGTTGTTTGCGCTTACGCACCAAACAACAGTTCAGAGTACCCACCCTTTTTGGGTACACTCGAGGGAGTACTGGAGAGTGCTCCCTCGGGTGATTCCGTTGTTCTGCTGGGGGACTTCAACGCTCATGTTGGTAACGACAGTGAAACCTGGAGAGGCGTGATTGGGAAGAATGGCCGCCCGGATCTGAACCCGAGTGGTGTTTTGTTATTGGACTTCTGTGCTCGTCACAGTTTGTCCATAACAAACACCATGTTCAAACATGAGTGTCCATATGTGACCTTGGCACCAGGACACCCTAGGCCGCAGTTCCATGATCGACTTTGGAGTTGTGTCATCGGATTTGCGGCCTCATGTTTTGGACACTCGGGTGAAGAGAGGGGCGGAGCTTTCTACTGATCACCACCTGGTGGTTAGTTGGCTGCGATGGTGGGGGAGGATGCCGGACAGACCTGGCAGGCCCAAACGCATTGTGAGGGTTTGCTGGGAACGTCTAGCAGAGTCTCCTGTCGGAGAAAGTTTCAATTCCCACCTCCGGAGGAACTTTGAACATGTCACGAGGGAGGTGCTGGACATTGAGTCCGAGTGAACCATGTTCTGCACCTCTATTGTCGAGGCGGCTGATGGGAGCTGTGGCCGCAAGGTAGTTGGTGCTTGTCGTGGCGGTAATCCTAGAACCCGCTGGTGGACACCAGCGGTGAGGGATACCGTCAAGCTGAAGAAGGAGTCCTATCGGGTTCTTTTGGCTGGAGTGCGATCTCCGGGTTGGGGAGGAGACCCTGCCCCAAGTGGAGGAGTTCAAGTACCCAGGAGTCTTGTTCACGAGCGGGGGAAGAGTGGATCGTGAGATCGACAGGCGGATCGGTGCGGCGTCTTTAGTAATGCGGACGTTGTACCGATCTGTTTTGGTGAAGAAGGAGCTGAGCCGGAAGGCAAAGCTCTCAATTTACCGGTCGATCAATGTTCCCATCCTCACATATGGTCATGAGCTTTGGGTCATGACCGAAAGGATAAGATCACGGGTACAAGCGGCCGAAATGAGTTTCCTCCGCCGTGTGGCGGGGCTCTCCCTTAGAGATAGGGTGAGAAGCTCTGTCATCCGGGAGGAACTCAAAGTAAAGCTGCTGCTCCTCCACATCGAGAGGAGCCAGATGAGGTGGTTCGGGCATCTGGTCAGGATGCTACCCGAACGAGGTGTTTAGGGCACGTCCAACCGGTAGGAGGCCACGGGGAAGACCCAGGACACGGGAAGACTATGTCTCCCGGCTGGCCTGGGAACGCCTCGGGATCCCCCGGGAAGAGCCAGACGAAGTGGCTGGGGAGAGGGAAGTCTGGGCTTCCCTGCTTAGGCTGCTGCCCCCGCGACCCGACCTCGGATAAGCGGAAGAAGATGGATGGATGGATGGCACTCTGTTTGAAGAGAGCACAGCTTGGAGGTTAACAGTGAACAATTAAATAACCGAGTTGCTCGGACAGTTATTTATATAAGTTTAAAATAGGGTATTTCGTTGCATAATGGGGATAGACCTTAATGTCCCTTTTTTTCATGTTAGCATTTAAGCTAGCGAGCTGGCAGCAGTCAGTGTGTGAGTTATCAAAGTGCAGTTATCTATTAAATTTTTTCGATAATTCTAATTTAAAATTATACTTACCATCAAAGTTTAACCACAGTTATCAACACCGTTTATCATCCCAATATGTTATGTCGTTCAAACAGTATTGAACAATATAATGTATTTTTTTTGCGGGAAAATCAGTCAGAATAAAGATGAATAAATAAAGTTAAAAAATGGCACAAATGCATTTGCATTTATTTAAGGCAAGGGGTTTCATTTAAAAAAATGAGGCATGGCATCCAAAATCTTTCTGATAGAGACAGGACATTTGAAAATAAATTATAAAATATGCTGCACCATTCGAAAGCTGTTTTTATCTTGTGTTCACTCGAAAGCACAGATGTACTGTTTGCTAATAAGAGTGGGAGAGATCAAATGAAAATATGTTTATTGACTCACTTATGGATTTATGGGTCAGTGCTTTAGTTTCAATTATGGTTCATTATGACTGATGTTTTTTTTTGTTCTTGTTGTTATTTTACAAACCAATGTCCCACCAGGATACTGGACATGTCCCATTGTCTGATCCAGCAGACCAGGAAGAAGCGTCAGGTGTTTGGCATCGTGAAGGAGCGCATTGTGACCAGCCAGCCTTGTTATGTCATAGAAGAAGTGCAGCAGACAGGACAGTGTGCGGGGACATTCAGCCTCTGCGGACCCAAGAGTCCAAAGGTGCAGCTGGAACACTCTCACATATTTACTACTTATTCCTTAAAACTACTATGGGGGGTCTTGAGAACAAATTGTGCATTTCAAAATAAAATATCCACACATAACTTTGTGTTTCTCATGTGCAGGTTATACTGAAAGACAATGGCAGCCTGAACAAAGACAGTAACATTTCCATGGAGATTCCCACTAACACCACCCTGGCCTATTCCCTCATTGAGCTCGAGGTCAAGCATGACGGTCGCTATGGTAACTGTCAAAGAAATTACCTCTTGCAGTATTGCTGGCTCTTAGCGACGTGTTTGTGTCCTTTTAAACAGATCTCTGTCTGATGTCAAACATCAAGGGGGGCTTTGAGGTGGACTGTCATTCTGAAAAAGTACCGCTGAGTGTCACCGGCGCTTCTGTGCCAAACAACTCTGAAGTCAACCGTCTCAGGAAGGGTCAGCCATCAATTTGTACTTCTTCTAAAATACATTTAACAATACTTTAATGTTTGCAGTTCTTGAGTAAGCTTAACTTACTCTGTGGTTAAAATAACTGAAATCTTTATAGGACCTCCTTTACCCTGGTAACCAAACTTAAAGAGCGTGGTCAATATGACAATATATATATATGGCATGACAATTTTGATTTGCAATGTTGCATATATTTTCACCTACCCAATATATACTTGGGTTGGTGCACTAATTGTAAGTGTATCTTGTGTTGTTTTTTTGTTGATTCAATAACGTAAAATAATACAAAAATTTAAAACAAAAACAAAATTATAAAAAATTATTCTGCGGCCCAGTGCCATTCGAGCTAGTCCAGTGGTCCCCAACCACCGGGCCACTGAACTAGCTCATAGACAATCTAAGTCAAGTTAGCATGGCCACTCGCAGACACAAATGCTGTATATAAACAATCCTTCACACTAACATTCATATCCATGGACAATTTTCAATGAAGGTAACATACATATTTTTGGAATGTAGGAGAAACTGGAGTGCAAGTGGCACATTCCACACAGGGATGTCCAAACGGAGGTTCCAAGATGCACACGGTGTGAAATTGATGTTGTTATCGGTAGTAATGTCAAAAATTTAGGGTAGTTTACAACTAAACACGCAGCTGAGATAGGCGCCAGCGCCCCCCACGACCCCAAAAGGGAATAAGCGGTAGAAAATGGATGGATGGATACAACTAAACACAAGTCAACTTTCTCTACTTACTTTTGCTGGGTGTCAACTCGTTTAGGTGAGCGACCTGCTGCTGACACACTTCTGACAGGCGATTTAGATGCACTTTTTCCCCAAAAAATAAAGCAATGAGGAACGTGTTTATGATATTTGAGCTGTTTTTTAAACTTACAGTATAGACCAGTGATTCTCAAGTACACCCTGGGGGTACTTGAAGGTATGTCAAGGGTAGGTGAGATTAAAAAAAAAAAAAAAAATCTAAAAATAGCAACAATTCAAAAATCCTTTATAAATATATTTATTGAATAATATTTGAAGAAAATATGAATGTAAGTTCATAAACTGTGAAAGGAAATGTAGCAATGCAATATTCAGTGTTGACGGCTAGATTTTTTTGTGGACATGTTCCATAAATATTGATGTCAAAGATTTATTTTTTTGTGAAGAAATGTTTCGAATTAAGTTCATGAATGGCTTCACGGTGGCAGAGGGGTTAGTGCGTCTGCCTCACAATACGAAGTTCCTGCAGTCCTGGGTTCAAATCCAGGCTCGGGAACTTTCTGTGTGGAGTTTGCATGTTCTCCCCGTGAATGCGTGGGTTCCCTCCGGGTACTCCGGCTTCCTCCCACTTCCAAAGACATGCACCTGGGGATAGGTTGATTGGCAACACTAAATTGGCCCTAGTGTGTGAATGTGAGTGTGAATGTTGTCTGTCTATCTGTGTTGGCCCTGCCATGAGGTTGCGACTTGTCCAGGGTGTACCCTGCCTTCCGCCCGGTTGTAGCTGAGATAGGCGCCAGCGCCCCCCGCGACCCCGAAAGGGAATAAGCGGTAGAAAATGGATGGATGGAAGGAAGTTCATGAATCCAGATAGATCTCTATAGCAAACCACAAAGAGGGCACTTTAAAGGCCTCCTGAAATGAGATACAGGAATAGCAGGTCCATTCTATGTGTCATACTTGATCATTTCGCGATATTGCCATATTTTTGTTGAAAGGATTTAGTAGAGAAAATCGACGATAAAGTTCGCCACTTTTGGTACTTCCTGAAAAAGCCTCGCTTTTACCAGAAGTCGCAGACGGTGACGTCACATGTTGATGGCTCCTCACATATTCACATTGATTTTAATGGGAGTCTCCAACAAAAACAGTTATTCGGACCGAGAAAACGGCAATTTCCCCATTAATTTGAGCGAGGATGAAAGATTCGTGTTTGAGGATATTAATAGCGACGGACTAGAAAAAAACTAAACAAAAAAAAAACGAGTTAAAAAAAAAAACGCACTAGCATTGGGACGTATTCCGATGTTTTTAAACACATATACTAGGATAATTCTGAGAAATCCCTTATCTTTCTATTGTGTTGCTAATGTTTTAGTGAGTTTAATATTACCTGATAGTCGGAGGAGTGTGTCCACGGGTGTGTTGACGCGCAGTGTCTCAGGGGAGTCGACGGCAGCTATGGACGGCACATGCTCAGCTTTTGTCCGGTAAGAACTGACTTTTTAACCACAATTTTCTCACTGAAACTTGCTGGTTGACATTTGGTCTGGATTCATGTCCGCTTGACCGCGCTCTGATCCATAGTAAATTTTCACCTCCGGGAATTTTAAACAAGGAATCACCGTGTGTTTGTGTGACTAAAGGCTAAAGCTTCCAAACTCCATCTTTCTACTGTGACTTCTCCAATATTAATTGAACAAATCGCAAAAGATTCAGCAACACAAATGTCCAAAATACTGTGTAATTATGCCGTTAAAGCAGACGACTTTTACCTATGTGTGTGCGTAGCGCTCACACTTCCTAAAACCCCGTGACTTCACGCGCACACGTCATCATTACACAACGTTTTCAAGACGAAACTCCCGGGAAATTTAAAATTGCAATTTTGTAAACTAAAAAAGCCGTATTGGCATGTGTTGCAAAGTTAATATTTCATCATTGATATATAAACTATCAGACTGCGTGGTGGGTAGTAGTGGGTTTCAGTAGGCCTTTAAGTTGATGATTACTTCTATGTGTAGAAATCTTTATCCATGATTGAATCACTTGTTTATTTTTCAACAAGTTTTTAGTTATTTTTATATCTTTTTTTCCAAATAGTTCAAGAAAGACCACTACAAATTAGCAATATTTTGCACTGTTATACAATTTAATAAATCAGAAACTGATGACATAGTGTTGTATTTTACTTCTTTATCTCTTTTTTTCAACCAAAAATGCTCTCCTCTTAGTAGGGGTTACTTGAAATAAAAAAATGTTCACAGGGGGTACATCAATGAAAAAAGTTTGAGAACCACTGGTATAGACTGTATGCACGGTATATCCATCTGATAAATCACTTACGCCACCATCTTTTGCATGACAGGGAAACTCTGATCTTGATATTGTGTCATTCTATCAGCGTGGTGCTTCGCCTTTTTGCGTTTACAAAGTGCACTGCATTATAAACCTTGGATGCCCAAAACGAGGCACGGGGGCCAAACCTGGCCCGCTGAGTCGTTTCATTTGACCGGCCAAATAGTGGCTTTCAAAATGTAATACATAAAAATGGTGACCTCCTTTTAAACTCACAAAATCATGGATGGCATTTCCACAAGGTTAGCAAGTTGTCATCAATCCATACAAGGATGTAACGATAAAGGGTATTAATGATAACCACGGTAAAACTCTCGACAGATAGTATTACTGGTTTAAATTTAAATTATCCAAAAAACTGCATTTTGATAAACTCACTGATTGATAGTGCCAGCTTGTTAGCTGAAATGCTGACATAAACACAAGACATGAACGTCTTCCTATTAAGAAAGGACATGTGTGTGCGTGCAAGTAAAATAGCGGTCTCGCCTTTCACAGAGACAAAGATTGTGTATGACTGAAAAAGTATTCACTCCACTCATTTCCTTTTACTATTGCACTCAGGTGCTGCGAGGAACCCTTTGCACCCTGTTTGAAAACGACTGACGAATAAAACAAGCACAGGAACATGGCATTGTATTTATGCCGGCAAAAGAAAGGGTTCATTCTCATTTATTGTATGATGGATTATTATCGGCCCAGTCCTCTCCCGCTGAGAATAATCCTAACCCAGCCTCCTTAAACAAGGCACCCATTTCACTTTCATTAATTTAAAAATATGATTGTTTTCTTCTCAATGCAGAAGTAGACCGGCTGTGTGGTCATTTCCAGCTGCTCTCATCTCTTCCTGCTTCCACCAAGTCGTCTCTGCTGCAGCACATCACTGCAGTCCTGGAAGACAGAACAGCTCTCAGTGGTCTTCAGAGCGCGGTGGGACGTCGCCTCTCTGTCATGATGTGTGCACGTCCTGCCCATGACTCAATCACGGCCGCTCCTTTCTTTGTCCTTTCGCAGCTGGACCAGTTGCTCCTGGATACGAGCCCCGACATGGCGGATGTTCCAGCTGCATACAAAGACAACATTCAGGCTGTACTGGACGTCCTGGAAGAGTCAGCTGAGACAGAGCTGTCCACAACAGTGCTCACAGCATTTCACCTTGTTATCAGTGCTTTGGACGGTGAGCAATCTTTGATTGGATTTAAACACAACTTTATTAGCACAAAAGGATCAAGTACAGAAGGTTTTTTGAATAAAAAGAATGACACCACGATACATAATCTTTAAAAAATACCTGACCTATAACATGTACAAATCAACTGAAGAAGTAACAACGGACAATTTAATGATAATAGAAATACAGCACCTATTCCAACCCCCCACCCCAATAATTTATACTGGAGTCCGCAGATGAATTACAGTGAGGGCAAAGTTGTGATATTTTTGTTGATTACACTTGTCACAAATATACTTCTTCATATTTCCTCTGCAGTTTTTCCACAAATATAAATGTAACATTCCAACATTGTAGTGTGGGAAGCACGGTGAAAGAGGGGTTAGTGTGTATGCCTCACAATACGAAGGTCCTGGGTTTGATCCTGTGATCGGGATCTTTATATGTGGAGTTTGCATGTTCTCCCCGTGACTGCGTGGGTTCTCTCCGGGTACTCCGGCTTCCTCCCACTTCCAAAGACATGCACCTGGGGATAGGTTGATTGGCAACACTAAATTGGCCCTAGTGCGCGAATGTGAATGTTATCTGTCTATCTGTGTTGGCCCTGCTATGAGGTGGCGACTTGTCCAGGGTGTACGCCGCCTTCCGCCCGATTATGGTGAGATAGGCACCAGCTCCCCCCATGACCCCAAACAGGACAAGCGGTAGTAAATGGATGGTAGGGTGGATGAATGGAACATTGTAGTGTAGTTAAGAAATTGTATTAGATATGAATATTTATATTCATGTTGCCATATAAAATAGCTAGCGATTAGCACTCTCGTAGTAACCCTTTGATTAGCATATTAGTTGCGCGGTAGTTGTCAGTCAGCGATTAGTGGTCTTAGCTGGCAATTAGCAAGCTAGTGGCTAATTAGTGATTATCAACCCTATTTGCCAGCTAGCTGTTAGGACGCTGGTTGCCGGCTTTCTATTAGCCATGCTATACTGTATTATTTAAATATCTTATTTCACATTGGCCTGGAGAAAGTGGAAGAGCCCTGATGTACAGATGAATATAGAGGGTGAACCTGAATATTTAAAACATTTACAACCACAATAAATAATTATTTAAAATATAATTTATTTGATCTATATTTTGTAAAAATCAACAGAAAAAGTATTACAGTAATATATTCAAAGTTTACTAAGCTGCTTAATATAGTATGTGCCCCCTGAAATTTGCCTTTTTTTCTAATTGAATTGTACAACTTATAGGTCACATTATTCTTTATTTATTGTAGTCTCATTCGTATGGATACTCAGTTTTAATGTGTCAACTTTTCTTTCTTCACAAAAACATAACTTTTCCAATGTCATTTGTACACACATTTATTGTTATGCTATTTTAGTAGGGCTGTGTTCACTTTCTCTATCCACTGTAAGAAATACTTTCCAGTAATTTGGATCCTTATCAAGTTCGAAATGTTTGTGTTGTCTTTTCAGAGCTAACAAGTGATTGTCTCGCTGCACTGAGAGTCTGTTGCACTTCTCATGTGTTAAAAATCCTGGAACTTTTGGTTTGTCAGCACGCATCAGCACCACACTACAATATGTGTGTCCATCACAAATGGTTGTTGTGGTTCTTTCCTAGGTGCAAAGCGTATCAGCAAGCAGGGAGTCACCAGCGAGCAGCGTTGACCTGGCTGTGCTGGCAGACCATGTCTTGTCCAGCATAGAACATCTGTTTGCTTCCTCTAATATGACTCTGAGGAGAGACGGTGACACATTGAGGACAGAAATAAATCAGCAGGGTAACCGTCCTCTCATCATGTGTATCGCTCTCAGAGGCCTTTACTCACTGGCCCACTGAGTTTGACCTACAAACTCCTCTTTAAGCTCTGAAATACTAAAGACCAATTCTTGTGGTAATCAACTTTTGTTTATGCTACTAAAGTACAATGTCCTTCACTTTTTAACACAATTAGTGTGTAAATATGTTTTATCAATGTCATTGTTCATTTTTAAATGATAAAAATTTGTTCCTGCATTAGTTGTCACACTCCCAATCAACCCTTTAGTGGATGAATTGGAATATTTATATTCTAACCTCAATTTAACATGTTATATTGTTGCTTTCATTGTAATGTATGCTCTCTCATTCCCCACTGATTGGCTGAGAGAAATCACATAGTTTGACTACCAAATAAATGACTTATGTTGAAATTAAGCCTCATTCTGGAGCAAGCAAAAAATGTAATGGCATGTTTTATTCCTAACCACATCTCTTTGTATTTTTTACCATTTCTACCCCATTCTTGTACGTTTATAAAATATGGGGAAAAAGTGTCTAATTTGAGTCCAAAATGTTTAATATAAAAAAACAGCAGTTTAATAGAGAAAAACACTTATCATCTTGAAAATACATTTCTCTGAAATAAGTAAAATTCACTAAATATGATTTTGTTTTAAATTAAAAGTTTTAATCAGATCACATCAAAAGGGACGGTTTAGTGAGACGCACCACCTTGTTTAAAACTTCTTGTGGAACGTTAAGTCTTAAACTATTGCAGCGCCACATGGAAGGTTGGACTCACACACGGATGATCTTCATGGATGTGACTAGTGAACACATTAGTTTGTCTTCCTTCCCATGTAGATCCACACACTAATTGGCTGCCAGGTCACCTTCTATTGCCTTGATGAAAAGACAAAGAGTCCAAAACAGTAGTAGTGGCAACATGAGATGACAAAGAGTGTAAACGCACACACTAACTGAGGTAATGAGCAAGCCCTCATTAGTAGAATAAATACATACTCCAAGTTACATAAATGTAACATTAAATTACAGAACATGGCAGCAATAGTTCCTTTTCTAAATTTAAACACAATGTATGATGAGAATAATAAGAGTTCTGCCAATAAATAAGTACACTTCCTGTGTGCGCTGGCTTTGCATAGTGTGTGCAGTGCAGTATTGAGTCCTCCAGGTGTAGCAGCTCAGGACAGTCCCTTAGTAGACCCAGCTGACTGGGACCCACTGGGGCTCCACAAATAGTCTCTCTACTGTCTCCTGCAGCTCCTCGAAGGCCTTGTCCAGGTTGTCGTTGACAATAATTAGGTCAAAGAAGTGGCTGTAGGCGCGGCGGATCCTGGCACTCTCCTCCACCGTCTTCTTTAAGTCGTTCTCCTGTTGGAGTCACATCGAATGTTACATACCAATCATTATAGTTGGATTTGATACACTCACAGTTAATAGTTTGGTTGTAAGTCCAGCATCCACCACAGCCTTGTGCATGTCTCTTAAGGTGTCCAGCTCAGGAGCCGCGATGAAGACCACAAAGGGCATAAACTCTGCAGTCTTCAGCACTTTCAAAGCCTGAAAAACACAAACTGCTGTCAAACACTGTTGTGCAGTTATTCCCATAGCGAGCAGGACCAACGCTCACCTGGGGGTTGACGTCCAGGATGCAGGTGCGGCCCGCCCCCACCACCTCATGGATGGAGTCGATCTTCGTACCGTAAAGGTTGCCGTCGTACTCGCCGTGCTCCAGGTAACGACTGTCCTTGATATCCTGCTCCATCAGCTGCCGCGCCACAAAACAATAGTTCTGGCCGTCTCTTTCTTCTTCTCGGGGGCTGCGGGACGTAACTGGAATAGATGGCGTACAAATAAGAACTGCAGCTGCACTACACTTGAGTGGTTCACAGTTAGTAAAAACCACTGTACATTATTATTGCAACGTACCAATTATTTCAAAGATACTAAAAACAAAGACTTAAGAAAAATATATGTAAGTAATTATAAAAAAAGATATCATTGAGAATGTCTGCTAAATTAAATTCAATGAATTTAAATTGAGATGCAAGCCGGAAGAATTGCAACAGGTGGGGACTTTTTCCCAACAATTAAAATGCAATTTGAAGGATCGAAAGTCAAGTGTATAATTTTGGTCTGCACAAAATTCAATATTCCATACAGGAGTGTTTTACATTCCATATAGAAATATTACCATGAACTTCATGTAGACATTCTAATTACAGCAAATGTTTTTCAACAACTAAGAATGAAAACAAAACAGATAATTTCATTAGGATTATTTACTTCAAAATTCTGTGGTGTGAAACCATTTTGATTCAGAATCCAAATTTGGAATTTTGCACAAGCTTAAAACATTATATACTGTATACATCAAAGTGTGTCTCTTTGATTTTGTTAAAAAAAAAAAAAAAAAAAGTGTTTTGGAAAAGACTGGTTCTCTTGCATTTGGGTGAGTATGGTATATAAAAATATAGATTGTTTTCACTTTTTTCCACACTTTTCCATAAAGGGTCTTCACAGCAAGTCAAATGCATGCATGTTAAGGCCTACTTTTTTTTCTTGGTGCAACCTTACCATTTATACATAATAGGGACAGCACAAGCCTTGTTTCAGTTTCACAAATTATATATATTTTTTGAAAATACAAAAAGTTACTTATTTGTAATAGAGTTTAAATAAATTTTTTACACATTTTTATGGGAAATAGTTTGTGATTTTTTTTGTTGGACAGCATCAATTCTATGCTGTGTGTGACATTTATCTGTTCATCCAAATAAAGAATGTGTAAATACTTCATTTGACAGAAGTGAGTCACTTACAGGGTACGGTGGTTCCATATCTCAGAGGATTCACCACAATAAGTCTGTTTTTCAGGCTCCGCCTCCCAACACCCTGAGCACCAATTAAAACCAATGTTTTCCTCTGGAAAGGCGGCATCTTAACCACTTCCTCGTATATCTGCAGTTCGTAGCGGTCAAATTCTGTAAAAGCAGGACGTTATCTTTCCCTATATTGTGTGTGAAGAGATTGAACAATCTAAAAAAGGTGAAACACAAACACCTGCGTTCTTTGCAGTTAGGTACATCATTTTTTTTTTTTTTTTTTTCACGGTGATGTTTCCACACAGCATTCCTGTGTCAAACAAAAATGGTGTCAGCTCACAGGTCACAAAGCCATAAAGAGTTGTTACATATTACTGACCTTTACCCGAAATATCCCATTCTTTTCTCACAAACGCTTTCCTCTTCTCCTCTAAGAACTGACTAGGAATGAGACCGGTCGCTCCGCCCACAACACTGCATGCCTACAGGGAAAGCAGAGCAAAAGTTTGGTGAGAATATAATGTAATATAATAATTCTAGTGAAAGTTGAAATGAGTAAATACATACTATGTCTTGTAGAGCTGAGCCACAATCCAAGTTAGCACTTAACATTTGTCAAAGCAGCACACAAGACAGTACGAAATTTAGATGACAGAGGTAAGGGAAAAACCTCCATAAGGATTTTGAAAAGACTATTATGTGCCTTTAAACTTAAAAAACGTTTAAAAAGACACTTGCTGCACAGTTTCACTGATAATTCCACCTAGGTACTTTTGACAAGGACTGCACAGTAAAGACATGCATTAAGTGAAGACACAATTCACTTTTTTATGACATTTTTATATCTGTAGAGTATCGTTGCTACACGTACGATAAATATCACATTTGTTTGATGTTTTCAGTCTTTGTACAATCAATTATTCCACAAATATTATGGATCAATTTCATTCATCAATACATAATTGTTGGAAAACAAACTGCCTGTGCCTTATTTGTCTCACATGTTTTTTTACAACCAGGTGGGATGTAAGTTTAATTAAAAAAAAAAAACTGCATTACAAGCTTGTGGCGGGGCTGCAAGTCAGGTATTTTTTGTTACAAAAAAAACAAAGTGCAACAACAACAAAATAGGGTGCAAAAATGGATAAAAGCCAAAATGACAAAAATAGATTTAAATTGGACAATAAATGAAATTAAGTTTTACTTTAACTTGCTGGTCCATTAAAGTCCAAAAAACAATCCAGTAACTAATACTTCATTGTAACTTGGTAGCTTCCCAAAAAGAATCCATCAATAACAAAAATATCACAGCTCATGTTACCTTCTTGTAACCTGTGGATTTTGTCCCAGCAGCACATCCATTGTGAGCATTTGAGTGTGCTGATTGCTGTCTGGTTCTTATTGTCAGCTCAGTGGTGCTGTTAGTTACTGTGCTACTACTTTATAAGTGTTTTTTTTTCCTTTTTACGGCACTTTTGTTAGCTCAAAATTATTTAAAAAAAAAACAAAAAACGGACAAGTGATATCCATCCATCCATTTTCTACCACTTATTACCCTTTGCCTATCTCAGCTACAATCGGGCGGAAGGCGGTGTACACTCTGGACAAGTCGCCATCTCATCGCAGGGCCAACACAGATAGACAGACAACATTCAGACTCACATTCACACACTAGGGCCAATTTAGTGTTGCCAATCAACTTATCCCCAGGTGCAAGCTATTGGAGCTGGGAGAAAGCCGGAGTACCCGGAGGGAACCCACACATTCACGGGGAGGACAGCAAACTCCACACAGAAAGATCCAGAGCCCGGTATTGAACCCAGGACTACTCAGGACCTTCGTATTGTGAGGCAGACGCACCAACTCCTCTTCCACTGTGAAGCCTTCGATATGTGATTTAAAAAATATGGGAAGTATCCACAGCGTTGTCAACACAGCCCCCTCCCTTCCACTGCACAACAATCCCAAAAGGGACAAACAACAGAAAATGGATGGTAAAGTATATATATTTTTTTAAATTCCTAATCATTGTAGCGGCCTGATTTTTAAAATTCAATGAGTTTTGTGATTTTCAACTGTGAATGCACCACAGGGACCGTGCCAGTGTGTGCGTGTTGGCAAGGCGGTTGCCAATGAGGACACTTCAGCTTGTTGGTGTTTTGACTTTGTTATTAAATAGGCAGTTGATTCCTCACCCCTTTGTTGATGTTTGTTTGATATACAGTCATGTATAGCACTTTTTACATCCACTAAAATATGGAGACTGGAACCAATTATTTATGTTTACTTATGGAAAATTGGATTTAATATACAAGCTATTCTATGCAAAAACCCTGTTGAAGAACAAATTAAGTTTGTAAATGTAATTTCTGCATGCTTTTTAAACTGCTCTGTGCCTTTCGATCTGTGTTGTCTACACATTTAAGTTTCAGCACACCAGATCTGCTTTCAAGCAGACCAAGACCATCTTAAGCAGTCTGCGTATTTTATACGCACCTCTGTTGTGTAGCATTCACACTTAAAAACCAAACACACTAGAATTCCTTTTAAGCAAATAAAAGTAGCAAGTGTTGACTTGGCATACAAGTTAATGTGAAGGCTTGGCTCTCGTGTGCATAGATCAAGATCCGTATGTCACCTGCCACCAGTTGGGGTCCTCCTTGTTGACGATGTGCAGGATATCGCCTCTAGAGAAGGCAAGGCCCGCCTCTTTACAGGGAATCAGGTTGTCTGAGGCGGGGTTGTAGTTGAAGTGCGGCTTTAGATAAACCTGCCAGAAATGACAGCGACTAATCATGTTTAGGATGACAACATCTTGTAGCTAACTGTTAGGATTTTCATTAGTGGGTTAGCAAATTTTAATAATCTGATCCATGCCATGCAAGAAGATCACATGCTGACAGAAAGCCTCAGCTGCCATGTTACAGTAAGGAGGTTATTAATAGAGCGCCACTGAGCTCGGTTTACAGAGGTTTGGTATTCTGAGACCACACAGGTCAGGAGACAACAGGTACCAGCTTCATGTGCTCACCTCAGGAGGCGCGGGTGAGTCTCTGTAGCTGGGCAGCACCTTTAGGGTGACACTGCCACTGCAGTCTCTCAGCAGTTCCTGCAGCTGGTGCGGGTCGCTGCCCACCTGGCGCCCATTGACCTCGCGGATGATGTCGCCGGTGTGCAGCATGCCCTGCCGGTCGATGTAGCTGTCATGCAGGATCCGCGCTATCACCATTTCCCCTTGCTCCACACGGAAAGTCACCCCCTGGAAGAAGTATTTGATTATTATCTGGGTCCTTGGAGGTAATTGCTTGAGAGAGACATGTTCTACACTTTTTACCTTTTAAAAATATTGTAACTATTAATGGGAGACAAGTCAAACACTTGTGCCAGGTGGAAAATAGCCGCTCACGCTGAAGCTTGTCCCTTAAAAATGCTCACAACCAGCAGCTGAGTTATCAACGGTCAGAAGTGATTTAAGAGTGTGTTGGGATTAGGGCTGGGCGATATGAACTTTTTTTTAATATCGCGATATTTTTAGGCCACATCGCGATGTATGATATATATCTTGGTATTTTGCCTTGGCCTTGAATGAACACTTGACGCATATAATCACAGCAGTATGATGATTCTATGTGTCTACATTAAAACATTCTTCTTCATACTGCATTAATATATGCTAATTTTAAACTTTCATGCGCACAATTAAGTCAATTTACCAAAACTGTATTTATTAAAGATATTAACAGGTGACTTTTCAAATGATGCTACATATTAGCAGTAATGCTACTTTTGGTAGCAACGCTTGTGCCCCACACTTGACAAATTAAAGTTGTCTATTCGACATATTCCCGCTTGAACCCAAACCACAGTCAGACGATGGACCCCGTGCAGTTTTTCTTGGGAATTAATTCTTCATTTGTTACCATATTTGCACCTTCTTTCTCTCGTATTACCACTCGACTGAGACGAGAATCAGCACCTCCAAGTCCGCCATTATCACAGCTAACGTTAGCCCCGCTGCTACCTCTCTGCTGGGCAAGGGCGTATACGTATTTAACGTACGATGTGACAGTATGTGACGTGAGTGAGTTTGTGCGCTTGCTGTCTGTGAGGAGACACAAGAAGGAGTGGGAAGAGCCTGTAGTGTATTGCCCGCAGCTAAATACAACTGCGTGAGAACTTATACTCAAATATTACAATATAGTCATTTTCTATATCGCACAGACACAAACCTGTGATATATCGTGTATATCGATATATCGCCCAGCCCTAGTTGGGATCATTCACAAGATAAATATTTGTGATATAAATATTATTGTATGTTTGCCTTATTGCTGTTAAAACTGGCGGTTGGGATCATAAACGTCTGTAATACTACAGTACATTTATGTATTGGACCAGGAAGAGAGCAGGTTACCAGGGTCGGTATAGCTCGGTTGGTAGAGTGGCCGTGCCAGCAACTTGAGGGTTGCAGGTTCGATCCCCGCTTCCGCCATCCTAGTCACTGCCGTTGTGTCCTTGGGCAAGACACTTTACCACCTGCTCCCAGTGCCACCCACACTGGTTTAAATGTAACTTAGATATTGGGTTTCACTATGTAAAGCGCTTTGAGTCACTAGAGAAAAGCGCTATATAAATATAATTCACTTCACCGAGTAGGCTTGCCATTGAAAGTTTTTTTTCTTTTTTTTGCTCTATATGTGCCTCCCCTGACATGTGAGACACAGTTGAGATGCAAAAATAGCTTGTAACGTGTCAATTAATAAATGACATGGTGCTTTAAACTAATAATAACATCAAATGTATTCTTTATAGTTTAAAACAAGTTTTGCAGTGTAAAGCTTTTCAAATTGAGGTTTGAAGCATGATACTGATAAAGCATGTTCCCCCGGGGTCACACGAACCCCCTGCCCCAGGGCATTGCACTTCACTGCAACACTATTTGAGAATGACTGATTTTAGACAACTTCAGAAATCCAAATTTCATCCCTGTCCCGGTCACACAGGTGATGAATAAACGAGAACATTTATTTTTATTTTTTTAAACTTACCAGCGGCTCTCCTGCTTTCTTCTGGATTCCGATCATCCTGATGGCGTCGGCGGGCATGAGACAGCTGGCCAGCAACGCGGTGCAGTTTGTGACGGCGTTGGGCATCTCGTAGCACTTTGCAGCCACTTTGTCATGAGCCTCTATCAAAGACTGCAGCGGAGACAAATCCAGATGAGAATTACTAGAAAACTACACAATCTCTCTCCCTCATGAATATCCATGTTCTTACCCCAGCAGCCACACAAACATTGCTCAGATAAAACAAAGTACATTAGCGACTCCAAATATTCCCTCAGACTGGAGGTGACCAAGTGCTGTCTTTCTCTCCTTACCCACAAAACTAGGCCTGCCATTGGTCAGGGGAAATACACCCCCACCCACCCCCTGCCAAAGTGTATAAGCAATGGAGGAACAGAGGGAAGCAGGCCCAGCACGCACTTAAGCAACTGAAGTAAAAACATTCTGACAAGTGTTCTCATGTGCTGAGACAACAAGCCAGAGTGTTGCATCTCTCATTTCCCCGTGTTACACACAAACAAGGACCTTGAAATGAGGCTCCTGGAGGATTTTGGAGAGCTCAGCAGAGGCAGTGTCTTTTTCAGGGAGCGTGTTGAGCGAGTCCAGGATTTCTGAGATCAGCTGGACATTGTCGTCTCGCACGGCTTCTAACTTGACCTCCTCGAGGCACTCATGAGCCTATGGACAGCAAAAACAATATTTTCTCAACATGGGACAAAAATGAAACACTTTATTTGAGCTCATTACTTGAACAACTGATGGAAGCAGTATCAAAATATTTCAGGATGCCCAGCGGAATACACTGTTGTTTTCGACAACAGTGTATTTCTCATTTCTGTTTTATTTAGTGTGTGCATTTTGAAAGGCTCCTTTAAAAAATACAGCAGTTTTCCTGGTAGTGTTAAAAGGCACACAAACATATTTCAATAAACATTCAAACTGCATATGTGAAAATCTACTAGGAAGGAACTGCTTTTCTTATAAGTAGGGGAAACGCTTTACTTAGCGCAGCATGCGCTATTCTATTTATAGATATGAACGTGATGACCTCAATCTCCACCAAATACAAATAGATGGAATAGAAATTGAAAGAGTAAATAAAACCAAATTTCTCGGTATAATGATTGATGAAAAAATGAACAGGAAATCTCATATAAAAAATATACAACAAATGTCAAGAAACACCTCAATAACGAATAAAGCAAAATATGTACTGGACAAAAAATCCCTTCATAGTCTCTACTGTTCGCTAGTGTTACCATATCTGATTTATTGTGCAGAAATATGGGGAAATAACTACAAAAGTACACTTCAATCATTACCCGTGTTACAAAAAAGATCAGTTAGAATAATACATAATGTTGGATATAGAGAACATTCAAACAATTAATGGAATAAAAAATACTGAAATTCCACGACATAGGGAATTTGCAAACAGCTAAAATTATACACAAAGTACACTACAATCTGCTACCCAACAATATACAACAATTATTCTCAACAAAAGAGAAATATGATACTAAGAGAAAAATATAATTTAAAACATTTGTACGCACGTACAACACTTAAGACCTTCAGTATATCAGTATGTGGAATTAAATTATGGAATAGATTAAGCAAATAAATCAAACAATGTACTAATATGATCCTCTTCAAGAAACTCTTCATACCTAAAGTGTTTACAAAGTACAAAGAAGAAGAACCATGCTGAACATTCTGAATTTATTTCATTCATCCATTCATTTTCTAGATAATCTTATTTATCTCACCATATGACATAACTTACTTCACAAATTTTTATTTATTTACTTTTAATGCGATTAGTTGTGGAGTATATTGTGAATAAATTGAGAAGAGGAAGTGAACAAACGTTTTAGCAACTGCTATGTAAAGGAAAAGGGGTAGTATTAAATAAGCTCTGCTTCTTCCTACTCCTTTTCGAACATGTTTTTTATCCCACCTTATTTATTAGCTAAGTAAAACGATTTTAACTTGATTAACAAGTGCAATGCTCACATGTGTGTTACAGCTCTTAGCAGTATAGCTCGGTTGGTGGAGCGGCCGTGCGAGCAACTTGAGGGTTGCAGGTTCGATCCCCACTTCCGCCATCCTTGTCAACTGCCGGTGTGTCCTTGGGCAAGACACTTTACCACCTGCTCCCAGTGCCACCCACACTGGTTTAAATGTAACTTAGATATTGGGTTTCACTATGTAAAGCGCTTTGAGTCACTAGAGAAAAATCCCTATATAAATATAATTTACTTTACTTATTGCTGTCTTTTATAGTTACGAGGATGACTTTCAAAAAATTGCTTTCCTGTATTTTGTGTAATCCGACTCTTCACATCTGGTGGAAATTAGTTTCATTAAGTTGTTTTTAGTAAAAACTACACAACAAATATTTAAAAAAACAGTATGGAGATTGTGTCTGTGAAAAAGATATAACATTACCAAGGAATGAGAAGTGACTTATTTTGTAGGGTTTTTTCTCCTAGGTGCTGTATGCATGCATACTAGCTTCAACACAGGAGCATGGATTCAAATGATGTACTTTAGTTTTACAAGGTCCAGATGGTGCAGTGACTGCTCACATCCAGCAGATGGCACTACAACTACAGGGCTGTCAGAGTCGTGTATTAATAGTTTGGCCAATTAAACGAGAGGCACAATGTTTGCTTCCAATGACCTGGCAGCTTTGCCTGGCAGTCGTTCTGACATAAGTATTTCTGACAAAACAACCAAAATAATTTGTCTAAATATAGTTCTAAACAATCTTCAGCTCATGAATTGATTAACATGGACCCCGACTTAAACAAGTTGAAAAACGTATTCAGGTGTTACTATTTAGTGGTCAATTGTACGGAATATGTACTGTACTGTGCAATACACTAATAAAAGTTTCAATCAATCATAAACTGCCAAAAAACACATGCTTTTATTTCTTGAAAGTAAAATTTTGCAGCCATATTTGACACACATTGCTGCTATATTCCTGCAGTGATTTGTGACCAGCAGGCTCTAGAACGGTGGTTCTCAAATGGGCGTACGCTAGAGATGTGCGGTTTGCGGTCTCATCCGCGGATAAACCGCGGGTCGGGCGCGTGACATGACGAAAAAATTTATTTTAAATAGATTCGGGCGGGTGGCGGTTGAACCATTTGGAAATATATGATATACATGGTTCAGAGATCGGTAACTTTTACCGTTCAAAGAGCCATTTTGGACCCCTGTTACAAAGCGAAGAAGACAATAGTTGATGTAATCATTCTCAAATATGTCTGCCGAGATTCACCTAGTTAATATCTATTAGGGCGTGCTATGAAGCCTTTGCCTTTAACGCCTTCTATACTATGTACAATTTAATTGCAAGTCCAGCAATATGTTGTGTGTGGCTTCCACTGACACACGCACACGACTGCAAGGCATACTGGGTGATACAGAGTACACGAATGGTTGTGATATAAACAATTTTAACAGTCTTACTAATATGCGCCACGCTGTAAAGCAACACCAAACAAGATTGACAAGCACATTTCGAGAGAACATCCTCACAGTAACACAACAAATACCCAGAATCCTTTGCATCCATGAGACTTCCTGACTATATTATACACCCCACTAGCAGCAAACCCTGCCACCCCCACCCAAAGGATTCTGGGTATTTGTTGTGTTGCGTTTATGTTGTGTTACTGTGAGGATGTTCTCCCGAAATGTGTTTGTCATTCTTGTTTGGTGTGGCTTCACAGCGTGGCCCATATTAGTAAGTGTTAAAATTGTTTATATCACAACCATTCGTGTACTCTGTATCTCCCAGTATGCCGTTCAATCTTGTACGTGTATCTGCGGAAGCTGCATACAACATGTTGCTGGACTGACAAACGGTTCGTACATGTTGTTGAAGGTGTCAAAGGCAATGGCTTCACAGCACGCCCTTATTCCCGTTATCTGAATGAGCACCATCGGATATTCGCGACAACGTTGGCGGCTCCCATTACCTTATTTACTTTGTGACATGGGCCAAACTAGCTCTTTTAGTGGTAAAGGTCGCCGACTCCGGATATATAACAACGGGCGGGTGGCGGGCGGTTGTGGTTCTGATAAAATGATGGTTCGGGTGGATGGCGGGTGGATGACGACTTTAGTGATCCGGTTGCGGATGACATAATTGCCTATCTGCGCATATCTAGCATACGCGTACCCCGGGGGGTATTAGAAGGTATACCAAGGGGTGCGTGAGATTTTGTTTTTAATATTCTAAAAATAGCAACACTTCAAAAATCTTTTATAAATATATTTATTGAATAATACTTCAACAAAATATGAATGTAAGTTCATGAACTGTGAAAAGAAATGCAACAATGCAATGTTCAGTGTTGACAGCTAGATTTTTTTGTGGACATGTTCCATAAATATTGATGTTAAAGATGTATTTTTTTGTGAAGAAATGCTTAGAATTAAGTTCACGAATCCGGATGGATCTCTATTACAATCCCCAAAGAGGGCACTTTAAGTCAATGATTACTTCTATGTGTAGAAATCTTTATCCATAATTGAATAACTTGTTTATTTTTCAACAAGTTTTTAGTTATTTGTATATCTTTTTTTCCAAATAGTTCAAGAAAGACCACTACGAATGAGCAATATTTTGCACTGTTATATAAATTAATAAATCAGAAACTGATGACATAATGCTGTATTTTACTTTTGTATCTCTTTTTTTCAACTAAAAATGCTTTGCTCTGATTAGGGGGTACTTGGATTAAAAAAAATGTTCACAGGGGGTACATCACTGAAAAAAGGTTGAGAACCACTGCTCTAGAACATGCACATGTAAAAAAACATAGAATGGCCAAAACAATTAATTACTTCTCTCATTTTGCCAAAATCTTCATTTGTAATCACTGTACTTGCTATGCCTTTTCTTTTAGATTTAGAAAAACTTTATTGATCCACTATCATAGTACTATTACACCAAAAATGTGGTTTATTTTACTCTTTCAATGTCTACTTTGTCTTTCTATTTGTGTTTGACTTTCTCTTTTGCTGTTACCGAATAGCATTGTTTTAGTTTTTCTGAGATTGAAGGATAGTCTGTTATTGTCAAACCATCTTTTTAAATCATTAACTTATTCTGTTATTATTAGTATTAGCTTCTGTGTGTTCTCTCCTGAACAAAATGCAGACAGTGTGTCGTGTGTTTACCTGGAACGAGACACTGCAATCGGTGGCTCTGCAGTGTTGTTCATGAACCTTCACTTCCCATACTTGGTGGGAAAGCGATGTAAAAGCATTCTGCAATTCTCACAGGTGGAGCAGACCCATATTGCACAACAGGGCCTTTTTACATGCTGAAACACTAACGAGGAAGTGCCGCAGAGACAAAGCATCATCCAAAGTAGGGAAGAGTCATGGTGCCCTGGAGTCACGTGAGTGCCTTTTGACCAATTATTGAAGAGATCGCCTGAAACCGACTTGGCCATATTCGCTCTGTACACAACTGAGGGCTGTGGTCTTGCACATTGTGTGTGTTTTGTTTGAATAAAAGTCAATCATACGATTGGTCTGATCAGCTTTGCGTTGCCTTAAGAGCGTCATTTTAATTCAGCACGGTGTTGTTTATTGTTCAAAGAGACCAACAACTTTTTAAGAGGTCATATTTTTTTAAATACTTTTAAAACACTTCCTTGTGGTCTACATAACATGTAATGTGGTTCTTGCATAGATTTTGTTTTACAGACCATCCTGAAGCCGTTTTCTGTGGGCCGTCTTATTTCGGTGCCTATTTCATGTGCCTCCACTTAGACTGCATAAGAAATGTTGTAGTTTTTAGCACTTCAATATGGAGTCTATTGACAAATATAAGTCAGAACTATACGCTACTTTGTATTAGAAATGGCAACAGCAGAAGATGCATGTGCATGTATGGCCACAAAAAATAAAGATCTTATTGACTACAACGTCAGTTAAGTAATCTGCCTACATACTCAAAATTAAAGTGTAACTTTAGTATATTTACTAAATATTTGTTTGTTTGATTTAACTTGGATATTTAAAAGTTTCAAATTCAATTACAATGTTAAAACATACAAGAAATACAAGTTCATTAAATGGGTTAAACTTGTATAGCGCTTTTCTACCTTTTTAAGGAACTCAAAGTGCTTTGACACTATTTCCACATCCACACACTGATGGCGGGAGCTGCGATGCAAGGCGCTAACCAGGGTCCATCAGGAGCAAGGGTGAAATCTCTTGCTCAAGGACACAACGGACGTGACTAGGATGGTAGAAGGTGGGGATTGAACCAGGAACCTGTGCCACGCTGTTCCCATATTAAAATTGAAATTATATACGTGCAGTATTGTTATTACATCAGTTGTTTTTTTGGTTTAAAAAAAATAAAAGCATAATCGTTTATCGGCAATAATTTGTTGGTCAATATATCGTCAGGCAAAATCGTCATCAATAGGAAAATCTTAACAAATTGGGCACATTCCAAACAGCTGGTTTGGAGGAAGAATGAAAAAAGGCAAGTTTGTTTTATAAATATCTCCGCCATGCCTCTATGTTTAAATGAGACATTTTAGGGACCAAAGCAGATCCCAAAAAACAAATACAAGTACCAATAGGTATGACAAGGATAGAGTTCATTTGCATCTGAAGACTAGCTGCTAGCCTTTTTTTTGCTTTTAATACAACCATACATTTTAAGTAACATTTTTAAAAATCAATTTTAATATGGCAAAAAAAGTCGTTTTATACAATCACATAAATACCAAGACATCGGAGAGAAAAAAAAATTGCAAACAAAAAAAATGTTTTTATTTTTAAATCAAACCATTTTTCTCATGAAACTATACAATTTGTTTGTGTTTTCGTAAAGTTTGCTTTTATGACGTTTTGGTTAAATACAAATTGTTTTGTTTTGAGTGTCGGATTGATACTAGCATGATGTGATTGATATTTTTTAAAGTGGGCCGAATATGCAAAACCAACTTTTCTTACCTATCGGTACCTGTATTTGTGTATTTGGGATCAGCATAAGTCTCAAAAATGTGAAATCAAACCATGGAGGCATGGCAGAGATAATTATAAAACAATCTTGCCTTCCGTCAAACTTCAAACATGTGATGTCGGCAGATATCTCCATACATCTTATATATTTACCCGAAGAGCTTTATGCAAGTCTGATGTTGCAGTCAATAAACTTATTTTTCTCTATCCACTTGTTGTGGGGCAGACTGCCTCGTACATGCACGTGCATTCTCTGCTGTTGCCATTTCTAATACCAAAAAAATCGTATAGTTCTGACTTATATCTGTCCGGAGACTCCATATGAAAGCGCTAAAAACTACAACATGGCTAACGGGGAAAAGACGTAGTTGAAGTGAAAGCACATAAATAGGACCGCCCACAAAACTGCGCATTTTGAAGAAAGAAAGTGGAGATGATCGGAAAAAAATCTATGCAAAATTTTAACCGAAGAACCACAATTACATGTTATGTAGACCACAAGGAAGTGTTTGAATTTTTTTTTTAAGTCATAATATGACCCCTTTAATAGATTGCAGTTTACAGCCAACCACCACCATTAGTAGGAGTCATCCATGAGTCGTGGGATGGAGTATAAATGATACCTTGGCGAGGGAGCGGACAATGCGGCTCTCCATGATGCCACGGAGGAAGATGAGGTCAATGTCTTTGGCACCCGTGCCCGAGGGCATGTCTTTTAGGTTGTCCAGAACCTGTTGCATGGCTGAAAGGGTAAAAAAAAAAACATACATTTCAAATGCCTTGACATGTTTTGTTTTATGATTGCAGGGCCAATGAAAACAGCAGAAGAATGTGGGACAGTCCATCAATGAACCAGTTCCTCTCATTTTGTCACAAGGTGATTTTGTTGTAGATATGTGCTGTGGTGATGAAGCACATGCCAGAAAGTCTGCTTTTGTATGAACAGCTTGCAAAATGCAGGAACCGGTATGTGGTTTCATCATAGTGTTTGTGCGAGAAGACTTTCAACACTTACAGTACAGCTCAAAAATACAAATGGACAGCTGAATGTCTGAGGAGGAAATCAAACGCTTACTCGGGCCAGATAACACATTTTCAATCGATCAATCAATCAATGTTTATTTCATTAGCCATAAATCACAAGTGTCTCAAAGGGCTGCACAAGCCACAACAACATCCGCGGTACCTAGCCCACATAAGGGCAAGGAAAAACTCACCCCAGTGGGACGGTCGGTGACAGTGACTGTGAGAAACCTTGGAGAGGATGTGGGCAATCTCCCCCCCCCCTTATTATTTTGAGAGCAGATTAACGACTGATTAAATGATAATACAAAATAATAATCCAATAGTAATGCAAGTATACCCTTCAAATAAAATGATAAAATATTTTTTAACATTGGTATTGGAATGTAAACTTTTAATTATCCAAGTTAAATAAAAAATAAATAATACAAATAAAATATACGCTGTCTGTTAGCAAAATTTATACCATAGGTTCTGTTTCTCTAAAAGAGGGGCTTGGGGACCCTCAAATATACACAACCAAAAGCCATCCATTTTTCTACCACTTGTGCCTTTTGGGGTCACGGGAGGGGCTGGAGCCATACCAGCTGCATTCGAGCAGAAGGTGGGTTACATCCTGGACAAGTCGCCACCTCATCGCAAGGCCAACACACAATAAATAAAATGGCGGTCCAATCCTCGGCTGCAGACGCTAGCTCTTGGGACGTGGACGTCACCTCACTGAAGGGGAAGAGCCTGTGCTGGTGCGTGAGGTTGAAAAGTTCCGGCTGGATCTAGTTGGTCTTACTTTGACGCACAGTAAGGGTTTAGGAACCAGTCTTCTCGGAAAGGGCTGGGCTCTTTTCCACTCGACCCCCGAGGCTCGGACCCTGTATGTTGGGGTTTAACCCAGTGGACGAGAGGGTAGTTTCCCTCCACCTCCAGGTGGGGGCACGGGTCCTGACTGTGCTTAAGCATCAAACAACAGTTCAGAGTACTCGTCCCTTTTGGAGTCCCTAGAGGGAGTACTGGAGAGTGCTCCTTCAGATGATTCCCTTGTTCTACTGGGGGACTTCAACGCTCACGTTGGCAACAACAGTGAAACCTGGAGGGGCGTGTTTGGGAGAAATGGCCTCCCTGATCTGAACCACAGTGGTGTTTTGTTATTGAACTTTTGTGCTCGTCACAGATTGTCCAAAGGGTGTCCATATGTGCACTTGGCACCAAGACACCCCAGGCCACAGGTCGATGATCAACTTTAAAGTTGTATCATTGGATTTGCGGTCTCATGTTTTGGAAACTCGGGTGAAGAGCGTGGCGGAGCTTTCAACCAATCACCACCTGATGATGTCGGTTCTGATGGTGGGGCAGGATGCCTGACAGACTTGGTAGGCCCCAACATATATTGAGGACCTGCTGGGAACGTCTGGCAGAGTCTCCTGTCAGGGAAGGTTTCAATTCCCATCTGCGGAAGAACTTTGAACATGTATGAGGGAGACACTGGGAGGAGTGGACCATGTTCCGCGCCTCCATTGTCAAGGCAGCTGATCGGAACCGTGGCCGCAAGGAGGTCGGTGCCTGCCCTGGCGATGATCCCAGAACCTGCTGGTGGACACCAGGGGTAATGGATGCCGTCAAGCTGTAGGAGTCCTATCGGGTCCTTTTGGCTCATGGAACCCCAGATGCAGTGGACAGGTACAGACAGGCCAAGCAGTGTGCATTTTTGGCGGTTGCTGGGGCAAAAACTCGAACATGAAAAGCGTTCGGACAACTTCGGATAAGCAGAATAAGATGGATGGATAAAAAAAGTAATTGCAACCAAAATCACCACGTTTATCATCATCACAGTATCGTGTGCTCAAAAAGCACTTGTAGACATACTAAAATCTTTTAACAAAGTTGTATTTTTTTTCAATATCTAATATGAATTGACACAGAATATACTTTCTTGGCAGAGAAAATATTCTGGCTTCATAATAGCCATATTATTTTGTATTTGTGTGTTTAAATATATTAATATTCTTCCATTTTAATTTGCTAACATTTTAGAATGTTCTTTAATAAATGTAAATTGGGTGATCACTTCCAGTTTGTGACGTCAAGCGAGTTTGATTGATACTTTTATTAGTAGATTGCACAGTACAGTACATATTCCGTACAATTGACCACTAAATAGTAACACCCGAATAAGTTTTTCAACTTGTTTAAGTCGGGGTCCACGTTAATCAATTCATGGTACAAATATATACTATCAACATAATACAGTCATCACACAAGTTAATCATCATAGTATATACATTGAATTATTTACATTATTTACAATCCGGGGGGTGGGATGAGGAGCTTTGGTTGATATCAGAACTTCAGTCACCAACAATTGCATCAACAGAGAAATGTGGACATTGAAACAGTGTAGGTCTTATTTAGTAGGATATGTACAGCCAGCAGAGAACATAGTGAGTTCAGATAGCATAAGAACAAGTATATACATTAGAAGTACATTTGAGTTGTTTATAATCCGGGGAGATGGGATGTGAATGGAGGAGGGTATTAGTAAAGTGTTGAAGTTGCCTGGAGGTGTTGTTTTAGAGCGGTTTTGAAGGAATATAGAGATGCACTTACTTTTATACCTGTTGGGAGTGCATTCCACATTGATGTGGCATAGAAAGAGAATGAGTTAAGACCTTTGTTAGATCGAAATCTGGGTTTAACGTGGTTTGTGGAGCTCCCCCTGGTGTTGTGGTTATGGCGGTCATTTACGTTAAGGAAGTAATTTGACATGTACTTCGGTATCAAGGAGGTGTAGCGGATTTTATAGACTAGGCTCAGTGCAAGTTGTTTTACTCTGTCCTCCACCCTGAGCCAGCCCACTTTGGAGAAGTGGGTTGGATTGAGGTGTGATCTGGGGTGGAGGTCTAAAAGTAACCGGATTAGCTTATTCTGGGATGTTTGGAGTCTAGATTTGAGGGTTTTGGAGGTGCTGGGGTACCAGGAGGTGCAAGCGTAATCGAAGAAGGGTTGAATGAGAGTTCCCGCTAGAATCCTCAAGGTGCTTTTGTTGACCAGAGAGGAGATTCTGTAGAGGAATCTCGTTCTTTGGTTGACCTTTTTGATCACCTTGGTTGCCATTTTATCACAGGAAAGATTAGCCTCTAGAATGGAACCTAGGTAGGTGATCTCATCCTTCCTGAGTTTGCTTCCTATTGAACACACCTCTGTCTGTTTCAACTGGAAATTGCCAAGTATGTATCGATCACTTTGTGCTAAAACACCAAAATTTTTATGTTCACTGTCAATACAGTATCTCAGTTGTTTAGACAGTAATGTAATTATATAAGTTTAGATTGAGGTCTGGTGTTTCTTAATGGGGAAAGATTGGCTCTTGTTTTCATGCTCACGCTAGTCAGCCACTAATTTTGTCAACATGTAGTTATCAATCACGGTTTTTCGATCATTTGTATTTATTGCAGTAATACTAGCCGTCGGGACTTTACAGTGGTTATCTTTATTACCACTTATGTGCATTGTAGTACAAACGCCTGCAGCTGCTGAAACCAACGCAAAGAGTGACCGGTCTTGCATCTCGCAACAACGCATGCAGTCGGTGATCATCGAGGCTGGCAAAGTTATAGAGTTTGTTTTCATTTACTATAAGATTAAATGACTTGTTGAATATTTGCCCAGGTCTACCCTTACTTGCATTTTTTCCAAAAGTTCAAATTACAAAATATCAAATCCAACACACAAAAAGAAAAGTGTGAACTTTGGCACCACTTACCTGAGCCTGAGTTTGCATTGGCCACAGTCATGTTGTGTGCTCTTCAGTTAGGGATGATGAAACCCTCTTTGCTCAGTCAAACTCGGTCAAACTGCCAGTTTACAGCGACCAGAGCAACCACAGTGCTAAAAAGAAAGTGGCAAAAAAACACACTAATCTGACACGGTGACATGAATGGTAGCAGGAAGTTTTCTGTCACCACAGAAGAGAGGACATTGGATGTTGTTGTTGCACTAAAGCGGATGGGAAGACTAGGAGTGGCTCTGGATGACAAATGATTTCTCTTTCTCTGGCGACATACAGTAACCTAGCTAGTACACATGTAGCAAAACTTCCTGGGGAAATTCTACAAACAAAGTGGGCCAAAAAATGTCCAGCAAAGCCAAGCAGGACATTGAACAAACAAGTATGGATTTTTTTTTGAACTCAACAAACGTGTCTATAATGCAAAGAAATACCACCCCCGCCCCCAAAAAATGTATTTACTACTACTACAAAAAACAGGAGCTCACCCTCAAACTGTGTGCATATCATCTGGACAGCATTCCAACATGGAGCCTTACATCTTCTACATCCATCTGGAAACTAGATGACGGAAGGAGAATATACAAGTATTTTAGTATTAATTAGGGAAGTCTTTGTTTTGTTGTTCTGGTAAAACAAACATTTAGATGGACAGTCACACCAGGAGCAATAGGATTACACAACAGTAGTATAGAATACATTTCTATTCTATTCTATTCCATTCCATTCACAATTGCATTTTTATTTTATTCACTCAATTTTGAATAGAAAAATATAAACACAAGATTCAAATAAATTATGAATGAAAAGGAGCAGAAAGAAGTATAAACTTATAATATATGCCCCCTATTCAAACAAATACAAAATTTGCATTTCAACTCCAGAGTATTAAGGCCGTATTTATATTTCATAACATTCAACAAAGTTACAAACAAAAACATAATCTTACTAAAAACTCATAGCTTTTCATCATGATTGTAGAGGGTTTTTTCTACAGAAATGCACATTGTTTTGTTCCACTGTCAAGTTTAAAGTACAATAAGTTCAGTCAGTACAACAAAGAGTATAAAACATACATATTATTAGCAGAGGTGGGTAGAGTAGCCAGAAATTGTACTCAAGTAAGAGTACTGTTAGTTTAGAGATTTATTACACAAGTAAAAGTAAGGAGTAGTCACCCAAATATCTACTTGAGTAAAAGTAAAAAGTATGTTGTGAAAAAACTACTCAAGTACTGAGTAACTGATGAGTAACCTGTTCGTTTAATAATGACGGCAACAAGCAATGCACAAAAACATAAAAATAGCAATGAACACATTCAGAGTCGGGAATATCTCTTAAGCAATTAAAACAATAATATATATTAAATAATATATATTTGGTTTTACACTGTATTGAAAAAAATGTGAAAATGAATTTTACTTTTGCAACCTCATTATAATTGGCTAAGTTTTATATTCATAAATGTAAGTTTCTCAATACCCAACTTGTTTTTTGTGCCTTTAAAAAAGATTTTACAACTCTACAATAAAACATTCCACCTCTAACAACCAAAAAGCTGTGAAAACGATGATGCTGTGTTCCAAATTTAAGTTATTTACTAGGATTGAGTGAGCCTATTGCTTTGCAATTTGTTTATTTTATATATATTTTTTTTTTTTGCATTGTATTTTAGTTACTTTGAATTTACAATCCCCTGGCGCTGTTTTGTACGGTTTTGTACTGTTTTTGTACTTACTTTGATTGTTATTTTCAACTGTTTGTAGATGTTGAAATTTATAAATAAAGGTTTATAAAAAAAAACAAAAAAAATAAAAAATTTGCAGTTAATCATGTGACCGCCTGACTCTGTTTGATTGGTGAAACGGAGTCAAACGTCACAAGTGACTGCATTTGATTGGTGAAACGCAGGCATGTGATAGATCAAGGGTGTCAAACTCATTTTATATCGGGGCGCATGGAGAAAAATCTACTCCCAAGTGGGCCGGACTGCTAAAATCACGGCACGATAACTTAAAAAAAGACAACTTCAGATTGTTTTCTTTGTTTAAAAATAGAACAAGCACATTCTGAAAAATGTACAAATCAAAATGTTTTTTTTTTACACTTACATGTTGCGGTTAATAGTATTCCATCTTTATTTGTCGTTTTTTATACTTTCTGAACAAATTATGTGATAATGGTCAGCAACTAATTGGTGTTAATTTTCAATCTATCAATATAAAAAAAATAATAGAAATAATAAAATAACACGAATTACAAGATGTTACTTATGTAGTCTGATCATTTTCCTCGACTCTTGCACTGACATGTGGTTTATTTAAAAAAATGTTTACATACATAGCATAACCTACAAAGATACAAATAATTTCTATTGCGACATCTAGTGGACACATTTAGAACAGCTGTTTCTTTCATTCAAAAATGTCTGCAAATTTTTATACTTAGCAAACTCATCCCACGGGCCGGATAAAACATGTTGACGGGCCTGATCTGGCCCGCGGCCTGTACGTTTAGATCCTACTTTGAAGGTATGTCTGACAAACCAAAACAAAAAAAACGTGCATTAAAATTTTGATAAAAATCAGTAGCGAGCTGAATGTAGATAAATGGAGCGCAGTAAAAGTAGTGTTTCTTTATTAATATACTCAAGTATGTGGCATTAAAACTACTCTTAGAAGTACAATTCATCCCAAAAGTTACTAAAGTACAAAACCCGTTTCCATAGGAGTTGGGAAATTGTGTTAGATGTAAATATAAACGGAATACAATGATTTGCAAATCCTTTTCAACCCATATTCAATTGAATGCACTACAAAGACAAGATATTTAATGTTCAAACTCATACACTTTTTTTTTTTGGGCAAATAATAATCAACTTAGAATTTCTTGGCTGCAACATGTGCCAAAGTAGTTGGGAAAGGGCATGTTCACCACTGTGTTACATCACCTTTTCTTTTAACAACACTCAATAAACCTTTGGGAACTAAGGAGACACATTTTTTAAGCTTTTCAGGTGGAATTCTTTCCCATTCTTGTTTTATGTACAGCTTAAGTTGTTCAACAGTCCGGGGTCTCCGTTGTGGTATTTTATGCTTCATAATGCGCCACACATTTCCAATGGGAGACAGGTCTGGACTGCAGGCGGGCAAGAAAAGTACCTGCACTCTTTTACTATGAAGCCACGCTGTTGTAACAAGTGACTTGGCATTGTCATGCTGAAATAAGCAAGGGCGTCCATGATAACGTTGCTTGGATGGCAACATATGTAGCTCCAAAACCTGTATGTACCATTCAGCATTAATGGTGCCTTCACAGATGTGTGAGTTACCCAAGCCTTGGGCACTAATACAACCCCATACCATAACAGATGCTGGCTTTTCAACTTTGCACCTAGAACAGTCCTGATGGTGCTTTTCCTCTTTGGTCCGGAGGACACGACGTTCACCATTTCCAAAAAACAATTTGAAATGTGGACTTGTCAGACCACAGAACACTTTTCCATTTTCCATCAGTCTATCTTAGATGATCTCGGGCCTAGCGAAGCCGGTGGGGTTTCTGGGTGTCGTTGATAAATGGCTTTGGCTTTGCATAGTAGAGTTTTAACTTGCACTTACAGATGTAGCGTCAAACTCTAGTTACTGACAGTGGTTTTCTGAAGTGTTCCTGAGCCCATGTGGTGATATCATTTACACACTGATGTCGCTTTTTGATGCAGTACCCCCTGAGGGAACGAAGGTCAGTTATATCATCGCTTACGTGCACTGATTTCTCCAGATTCTCTGAACCTTTTGATGGTATTACGGACCGTAGATGGTGAAATTCCTAAATTTCTTGCATTAGCCCGTTGAGAAATGTTGTTCTTAAACTGTTCGACAATTTGCTCACGCTTTTGTTCACAAAGTGGTGAACGTTTCCCAATCCTTGTTTGTGAATGACTGAGCATTTCACGGAAGCTGCTTTTATACCCAATCATGGCCCCTACCTGTTCCCAATTAGCCTGCACCTGTGGGATGTTCCAAATAAGTGTTTGATGAGAATTCCTCAACTTTATCAGTATTTATTGCCACCTTTCACAACATCTTTGTCACGTGTTGCTGGCATCAAATTCTAAAGTTAATGATTATTTGCAAAAAAAAGGGTTTATCAGTTTCAACATCAAATATGTTGTCCTTGTAGCATATTCTTTTCTTTTCTTTTCTTAGTTTATTTCGAACATGAATATTTACAACACAATACAGACAATACAATATTACCTCACATTTCATCATGCCCGAAAAGGAGTAGGAAGTAGCAAAGCTTATTATATACTACCCCTTTCCCACTTCAGAGCACCCAAAAATATATACATACATCTACTGACCCTCTTTACAGCAAAATATCAAAATGACATCCGTGAATAAGCAATACAACAGTTCTGTAACGTGCAATTACTAATCCAGTCATTACCAACATACTGAGATGAAGAATATCTTATCTTCAATAAGGTTGAAAGTGTTTCTCATAATTCTTGTTCTTTGTACTTTGTAAGCACTATCAATTTGAACAGCCCCTTAAACTGGATCATATCAGTACAATGTTTAACTTCTTTACTTAATCCATTCCATAATTTAATATCACATACTGATATGCTAAATGTTTTAAGTGTTGCATGTGCATACAAATGTTTTAAATTAGATTTTCCTCTAAGGTTTTATTTCTCCTCTTTAGTTGAGAAGAATTGTTGTACATTCTGTGGTAGCAGGTTATAATTTGCTTTGTACATCATTTTAGCTGTTTGCAATTTTACCAAATCATCGAGTTTTAATATTTTTGACTCAATAAATAAAAGGTTTGTATGTTCCCTATATGCAACTTTATGTATTATTCTAATTGATCTTTTTTGTAACACAGTTAACGAATGTAGCGCACATTTGTAGTTGTTTCCCCAATAACTCAGATATGGTAACACTAGCGAGCAGTAGAGAATATAAAGTGATTTTTGGCCAGGATGTAGTTTGCTTTATTCATTATTGAAATGTTTTTTTGCCACCTTATGTTGTATGTTTTGTATATGATATTTCCAGTTCATTTTATAATCTATTAAAACTCCCAAAAATCTGGTTTCTTTTACCCTTTCAATATCTACTCCGTCTATTTGTATTTGTGTCTGATGCTCTTTTCTATTGTTACCAAATAGCATTATTTTAGTTTTACTGAGATTCAAAGATAGTCTGTTTTTATCAAACCACTTTTTTAATTTTTTCATTTCTTCCATTATTATTTGTATTATCTTCTGTGTGTTCTCTCCTGAACAGAAAGCAGGTGTGTCGTCTGCAAATAAAACCAACTTCAAGTCCTTTGTAGCTTTACAAATGTCGTAAATATAAAGATTAAACAATCTTGATCCCAGTATTGATCCCTGGGGTACACCACAAGATAAATCCAACCGTGTTGACATATTTTCACCCATCTTCACATATTGCTTCCTGTTGGCCAAATAGCTTCTTACCCAGTTCAATACCAAACCTCTGATGCCATATCGTTTTAGTTTTTGTATTAAAATATCATGATTGTGTCAAATGCTTTTGTTAAATCCATGAATACTGCGGCTGCACATTCTTTACCGTGTATTGCATTGGTAATTTCCTTTGTTATTTTGATATTTTGATTAATGCCATTGATGTTTAAATATTTGCTCTAAATCCAAATTGGTTCTCCACAAGCGTCCCACTTTTGTTGATAAATTTATGTAATCGGCTATTTAATTGTTTTTCCATGATTTTGGAGAATTGTGGAAGTAATGAAACTGGTCTGTAGTTAGTGAACTGGTGTGTGTCTCCATTCTTATGAATTGGTACAACTTTTGCAATTTTCATTTTGTCAGGGAATTTGCCGGTTAGAAATGATACGTTACTGATATATGTAAGAGGTTCTGAAATGTCTTCTATAACCTTTTTTATCGTTACCATATCTATTCCATGACAGTCGGTTGAGGTCTTGGATTTACAATTTGGATTACTTCTTTTGTCACCTTCTTAAGAAACATGGAATTGGGATTTCTGTCTATGAACTCACTCAAGTTCTCAACTGACCCATCATCTACATTTGGAATTCTTTGTTCCAGATTTTTTTCCGATATTAACAAAGTAATCATTAAAACGTTCAACTATTTGGTTCATATTATAATTTTTTTGTATTTCCATCTAGAAAGTACTGGGGGTAATCTTTCTTAGCACCATCTTTGATGAAGCTATTTAGGACGCCCCATGTTGCTCTCATATTGTTTCTGTTCTTGTTTAATAATTGACTGTAGTATTCCCTCTTAGATGTTCGTAATATACCAGTTAGCTTGTTTTTATATTTCTTATACTCATTTTCTTCCTCTATAGATCTCTGTGTTATAAATGTTCGATATAACGTGTTTGTTTTTTTGGTGACAAGCATTTCTCAGTCCTTTTGTCATCCATGGTTGGTTGTTTTTCTTTTGCTTCTTACCAAGTTCTTTCCAAGGACAATGTTTATGGGTTGAAAATGATTTGCAAATCATTGTATTCTGTTTATTTTTACATCTAACACAATGTCCCAACTCATATGGAAACAGGGTTTTTAGCTGTAACAGAGTAAATGTAGCGCGTTAATACCCACCTCTGATTATTAGCAATGGGCAATATGGCCATAAATCTATATTGTGAGATATATTGCAGCCTCCTGTGATAACGGTATTTATCCCAATAGGTTATTTGGTATGTAAATTATGATAGAAACATTTTAGTTATGATAGAACCATTATAAAATGAGCTGTAAAGGCTCTTAACTTAGCTGCTGATGTATGCAATAACATTTTGCATCATTTCTATTTGTTATTAATCTGTCATAACTATTTTTATTTACTTGTTTAATAACTGTTAATATCTGGTTATTTTTGTTTTAACATGATTCTATCAACACTTATGTTAAAGTGTAACAAACACTTATTCTTCTCTTTGGATACTTTACATTAGTTTCGGGTGATACTGCAAATTTGGGTATAAATCTAATACCAAGTAATTACTTGGTCACACAAATGTCAATACTGATACTTAAAATTTTCAAGATCATTAAATCGTTAAATTTTCATCACAATTTATTTAGACAAACACAAAAAATGGCGGTTTAACAATACCAAAATGTTATTTTTTTTAAATTATGACCTATTATTGGCTCTGATTTAAATTATTTGGGTATTTTGCCCTTAAATGTCCGCCTGTGTCCAGTGACTTATTTCCTGATTTTGTAAACAATAACAAAAATGAAAGGAGTTTTTGATGTAAATAAATAATCTAACCACTGTAGTATCAACTATATACGAATAATTTACTTGGTATCGTTACTGTTGATATGTATATCTATCCGCCTCCCTTTGTTTACATTCATGAGCTCTCGCCTGCGGTGAGCATAAATCTATGGTGTGTAATGTTTTGCTATTTTTTGTTCTCAGTGCATAACACTTGTAAGAAAATGACTTTTTGCCACCATGGAGGGGAGGATTGCTGACTTAGAAGTGACACTGCTGAACTCTGCCCGGACTTTAGCCGCTAGCAAGGACGCTGCAATGCACTGAGGACGCAGCGTTTGTTTGCTTGCAGGACAAAACTAGAATTTTTCATCAACATGCATTATCACTGTATAACAATAGTATTAAAAGCTCTATCGTCGACCAAACTTATACATCATCTAAATCGTGCAACCCTACATATTATAAAAGCAGGCAGACCAGAGTAAAATAGAACGATACAGTAAAAAAAAAAGAGCCTCCAATAGGTTTATTATCTCTTCTTACAGCAAGATTCCCAAATTTTGAAAAGAACAAGACTTCTATGCAAATTGTTAATTGGATTTAATTCATATTATTGAAGTACCGGTAATTAAATTACTAGTTTGTTAAAGTTGAATGTAAAAAAATTTCACGAAAGTAAAAATGTTTCCCAATTTTTAAATATTGTTTCAGGCAAAGTTTATTCACCGGCAACGTTTTAAATGTACCGTTTTGTACTGAAATGTAAACGTAGCTGTAAAAATCTAATTGCGGGACATAATTGGCCCTGTGGCCGCATTTTGGACCCCGCTGCTGCCCCGATAGATTATGTTACAGTGCCACTCCCTCTTTAAGCCACATAACTATCTGGAACTTAGCAAGGTAAATTTAGAAGTTTATAAATGGGGAAGTCAGACAGAGACCGTACAACACTCAATACACATTTAAACCCTTTAAATGTAAACTAAGGAGCGCTTTTGTTCAAACATACCGACACAGCACACATGAATGACTATTTCAAACAGGTTAAACACCCGCCCCCAGCTGTAGTGAAGAACCTAACACATTCATGCAGCCGGATAGATTGAGTTTGAGTTTATTTAGAACATGCATGCATACAACATAATACATCCCAATTTCCAGTTCCTTTATGAAAAAGAGTAGGAAGAAGCAGATGTTATTTAATCCTACCCCTTTTCCTTAACATGGCAGTTGCTAAAACTTTTGTTCACTTCCTGTTCTCAATTTATTCACAATACACTCCATAAATCAGTGGTTCTCAAATGGGGGTACGCGTACCCCTGGGGGTACTTGAAGGTATGACAAGGGGTACGTGAGATTTTTTTAAAATGTTCTGAAAAAGCAACAGATCAAAAATCCTTTACAAATATATTTATTGAAATAATACTTTAACAAAATATGAATGTAAGTTCATAAACTGTGAAAAGAAATACACCAATGCAATATTCGGTGTTGACAGATAGATTTTTTCAACCAAAAATGCTATGCTCTGATTAGGGGGTACTTGAATTAAAACAATGTTCACAGGGGGTACATCACTGAAAAAAGGTTGAGAACCACTAACATAAGTAATAACAATAAAAATAAATAATAATTGGTGAAGTAAGGTACCGTATTTCCTTGAATTGCTGCAGGGCATATAGTATGCGCCTGCCTTGAATTACTGCTGGGTCAAACTCGCTTCCCAAAATAATTAGCGCATGCTTAGTATTACCGCCTGGTCAAACTCGTGACGTCACGAGTGACACTTTCCCTGTCATCATTTTCAAAATGGAGGAGGCTGATTTCAATAACGATAATTTGAAATTGCATAAAGAGAAGAAGATTAAGAGCTATTCAGTAGGATTTAAGGTCCAAGCTTGCTTACATCACACTCACATTTTTACTGCATACCTTTGGTAAGTGCCGGAGTGAGAAGAGGTTTTAAAATAATTAGCGCATGCTTTCTTTTACCGCATGCCTTTGGTAAGCGCAGGAGCGAGAATAGGTTTTAAATTAATTAGCGCCCTAGCGGCAATTCAAGGAAATACGGTATATTTCATATGGTGAGAGTAAGAGAATCTTGTAAATGAATGGATGGATAAAAAAATTCAGAATGTTTATCGTGGTTCTTCTTCTATGTACTTTGTAAACACTCTAAGTTTGAAGAGTTTCTTGAAGTGGATCATATTAGTACATTGTTTGATTTCTTTGCTTAATTTACTCCATAATTTAATTCCCCATGATTGAAACTTTCATTAGTAGATTTAACAGTACAGTACATATTCCGTACAATTGACCACTAAACGGTAACACGCGATTAAGTTTTTCAACCAAAAGGGACAAGCGGTAGGAAATGAATGGATGGAACTTGTTTAAGTCGGGGTCCACGTTATTCAATTCGGGGTATATTGGAGGTCTTAAGTGTTGTACGTGCGTAAAAATGCTTGAAATTACACTGTTGTATTGTATATTGTTATAGTAATAGTAGGGGTGTGGAAGAAAGTTAAATTAACAATGAAGCTACAAAAAGAATAAGTCTACATGTCCTACAAGCGAAGTGCGCGCGTGCTATGGTTTAACACCGAGAGTTGACCTCATCTAAACTCACTGCTACCATTAATTACTACTTATAATAGGTAGAAACATATCTGCCGCCATCACGCAACACTGTAAAAAAAACAGCTTGTTGTTGGTGTTTGAATATTGGCGAGTCTTTTGGGTTAGCAATGTGTTAGCTGGAAGATGTTAGCCTTGCTAGCCAACACTCACGTGCGGGCTGCACGCCTTTTCCACATCACCTCTTAAGTATGTCCTCGGGACAAACTAATGACTTACGTCGTCCATGTCTCATACAAGTCTTCCTAACAGCACAGGTGAATACGCAATTGTTGTATCGACACGTAAATGAGCTGCTCGCAGACAAAGTACAGCGTGTGTGAGAGAAGCTAACCAGCATGCTAACATTGACGCTAAATGAATGACTACCTGGCGTCTTCACTGCAGTCCTCTTCTTCTTTTCCTTTTGCTCAAAATGTCCATTATTCGCCCATTTATTGTTCACTAGTTTACGCTGGTGAGTGTTGGTGTAGTATGTCCAGTTAGTGTGCCTGCCAGGCTGCGCCCCCTTTCCCTCCCTCCGCCACAAAGCTCCACTGCCAATCACACTATTTTACTTGCAACAATCCCTCAAAAATGCGAGGAAACTTCAACTACTAGTTACTATTACTGTAAATACGAACGTTGCACAAAAGGTGTATCAATTCATCATCAGTCGGCCAGTCATGTCGAGGTGGGACCATCGACCCAATACCTGCATTGTCGATATTAAAGTGGTATCATTATAAGAACGATACTTTTCAGTTTTCACTACTGGTGTTTGTTTTGTTGTGTAGATTGGCAGTCTAGATTGTATTTTTTTACTCATCCTTCCCCTGCGTTTACCTTTTTCCCATCTTTTACGGGGCGCCTTATGGCGACCCATCAGCATTCTTGTTCTGTAACCCTGTACACTGTTTGTTTGTCTAATCTTGAACAGGTTTGCACTGAAAACAAAGTTTCGTTGTACTTGTGCAATGACAATAAAGACCTATCCTATCCTATCCTGTCCTGTCCTGTCCTGTCCTGTCCTATCCTAAAACATAATCATTATTTTTTGATACAATATTATATTGTTATTGGAAAAAGGAGGAATCTGAGGGGCAAAATGACAAAGGATTTGAATGCCAATAGTAAACATGCACCTGGGAATAGGTTGATTGGCAACACTAAATTAGCCCCAGTGTCTGAATGTGAGTGAGAATGTTGTCTGTCTATCTGTGTTGGCCTTGCGATGAGGTGGCCACTTGTCCAGGGTGTACGCCGCCTTCTGCCAGAATGCAGCTGTGATAGGCTCCAGCGACCCCGAACGGGACAAGCGATAGAAAATGGATGGATGGATAGACGGACAAAGGAGGAATATGGGGGGCAAAATGACAAAGGATTTGAATGCCAATAGTAAACATGCACCTGGGAATAGGTTGATTGGCAACACTAAATTAGCCCCAGTGTCTGAATGTGAGTGAGAATGTTGTCTGTCTATCTGTGTTGGCCTTGCAATGAGGTGGCCACTTGTCCAGGGTGTATGCCGCCTTCTGCCAGAATGCAGCTGTGATAGGCTCCAGCGACCTCGAACTGGACAAGCGATAGAAAATTGATGGATGAATAGACGGACAAAGGAGGAATATGGGGGGCAAAATGACAAAGGATTTGAATGCCAACAAATGGTAAATGGTTTATACTTGTGGGCTTCACAGTGGAAGAGGGGTTAGTGCGTCTGCCTCACAATACGAAGGTCCTGCAGTCCTGGGTTCAATCCCAGGTCAGGGTCTTTCTGTGTGGAGTTTGCATGTCCTCCCCGTAAATGCGTGGGTTCCCCCCGGGTACTCCGGCTACCTCCCACTTCCAAAGACATGCACCTGGGGATGTACACCGCCTTCCGCCCGAATGCAGCTGATATAGGCTGCAGCACCCCCCACGTCCCCGGACGGGACAAGCAGTACAAAATGGATGGATGGACGGATAGTAAACATGCACCTGGGGATAGGTTGATTGGCAATACTAAATTGGCCCCAGTGTGTGAATGCGAGTGTGAATGATGTCTGTCTATCTGTGTAGGCCCTGCGATGAGGTGGCCACTCGCCCGTATGCAGCCGAGATATGCTCCAGCACCCCACGCGAACCCATCAGGGACAAGCGGTAGAAAGTGGATGGATGGATGGATAGTCAATTGATTGGATTCAAAATGACGTCACATCCGGCTGAAAGAATACTCGGGGTGGTCAAGCCAGTGCCTGTTCTCAAAAAGGCCCTGTGCTGCTGTTGGTTCCCGGCTGTACGAACCATTTTAATCGCAAAAAGGATAACAGGTTAAGAAAAACGGGCAACCTTACCTTAATCGATAAAAGTTCCTTGAGAGATAATGAAGAATGACGGAAGATTGAAAGATTTTATGAAAAAAAGACGACAAAAGTTGTACGGACTCCATTACAAGGGAGCAGAGCCGAATACACAAGTTTGCAGTGACCACTTTAAAGGAGTGTTTGATATGCTTTTAACGTTTAGTGTTTCCCATTTAAATATTATCTAGCAATTATTTGTATTTCTTAAGACACTTTTTTGCTACAAGTGTTTTGCAAAGCACCACCCCATCCATCCATCTTCTTCCGCTTATCAGAGGTCGGGTCGCGGGGGCAGCAGCCTAAGCAGGCAAGCCCAGACTTCCATCTCCCCAGCCACTTCGCCCAACTCCTCCCAGGTGATCCTGAGGCGTTCCCTGGCAAAGCGGGAGAAATAGTCTTCCCAACGTGTCCTGGGTTTTCCCTGTGGCCTCCTCCCAGTCAGACATGCCCGAAACACCTCCTTAGGGAGGCGTTCGGGTGGCATCCTGACCTGATGCCCGAACAACCTCATTTGGCTCCTCTCGATGTGGAGGAGCAGCGGCTTTACTTTGAGCTCCTCCTGGATGGCAGAGCTTCTCACCCTATCTCTAAGGGAGAGCCCTGCCACCCGGCAGAGGAAACTAATTTTGACCGCTTGTACCCGTGATCTTGTCCTTTCGGTCACAAACCAAAGCTTATGATCATAGGTGAGCATGGGAACGTAGATCGACCGGTAAATTGAGAGCTTTGCCTTCCGGCTCAGCTCCCTCTTCACCACAACGGATCGATACAGCATGTGCATTGATGAAGACACCGCACCGATCCGCCAGTCGATCTCACGATCCACTCTTCCCTCAGTCGTGAACAAGACTCAAATGTGAGCAAAACCTAAAATAATAGATTTTTTTTTACCTAAGGCAACAACCATAAATGAAGCTTGAGCACATACACAATGTTGACATCTACTGTTATATTTTGAAAAAGACGGGGGAAAGCACAACACGTACTCGCAAACGGTACGCGCAACGGCAAGGGCAGGCAACACACATGACAGTAGACGCAAAGTTAAATCACGAAATGCAACCTTACCCGAGCAAAAACTATGCATATTTATCTGAGAGAGTCTTGATACCAACAGATACCAATTTTCCGAACTAAGTCACACACAAATAAGTTTTAGTTATCATCTGTTTTGTTGTGTAGACTGATATCTGGAGCACACCATAGTTCGACAGAAAAATATTCCTTGATATCACTCGACAAATCTTTTCTTGATAAATTACAGGGATCTATTACATTGTACAGTTTGATTTTTTTTGCTCATATCTGCTTTTTGTGATAAGATTCAAGCCTCTTTTGTACTCAGGTCGCTGTACAACAGCCATCTTATCTTGCTTGACCAGTACTGGTTTTCACTTACGGGAAGAAATCACTTGTTGAAATACAAGCAAGGTATTTTTTATTTACTTATTTTGCCCCATTTATTTTATTTTGATCAAACAAATGGTATGGGGATCGTGGCACTTTGGTTTTTGTAAGTAATCCACCCCAAGAGGTTCTACGAAGACCAAAGTGTACAAACACCAAAACGTTTTTCCATAAAAAATTATGAAAATCCAATTAAAAGATTCTGGACACCCCAAAAATATATCTCATAGAGAATAATTATAGTTTTACATGCCAACAACTAAGTAAAATACACAAATGATGAATGAAATTAATATTTCACATCAATTTTACCGTTATTGAATGCTCTTGTTGGTAAAGATGCCACTTTTGTACTTTACTACGAGTTCTTTTTTGAATTCAATAAAGCAGTGATTCTACGCCAAAGAATGACTTGATTGAATATTGTAATGTAACAGTTATATTTTCCTATATTCAAACACAATGTTACTGTTCAAAGTGTCTTAATATACATGCTAAATAAAACCCCTGCCTTGTTTTTGACTAATACTTTGGCCTACTACGACATTGTATTTAATGTTGGTCATCATGGTGGTACTTGGAGTGTTTTGTGAGGTGGTGCTTGGTAAAAGAAAAAATAAATTTTAGACCCACTGCAATAGTGTTGTGCACCTTCTAAGTCAAAGTGCTGGCACTTGCAGCTATCTTTGGTATACTACATTTACAGGTAGTGGCGATACTGGGTATGGAAGAGATACCAATTCATGTTTAGTAGGAAACAGAAACTGGATACAATTTTTACAATTTCACTTTTATTTAAACAGGAAACTCCTTGACAAAGACACTAAAAATCAACCAATTATACACTTGGACATGTTATGACAATAAAAAAGTACACAGAGACAGTTATTAAACATATTGACAGATTTTTAGAAAATAATAGCAATATAAAATAAACGCACTTATTCTTCCTCAAAATATCGGTAATATTTTCTCTTGTCCCAATCATCACAAGTCACACGATACCAAAATAAGTTTGTACCGGTGTTCACCGCTAGAGAGCACTGTTTAGTAAGGGACACCATATAGGCAGAAGACGTTGATAGACATATACAATACATTGTAACTAAATAACACAACATATAGTATATATCACATGCAACATAGGTCCATGTATTAGCCACAAAATAAAAGTTAAGGCAACTCCAGCATCATCAGCATCATCATCAACATCACCAGATGGACAATTCATCAGACCTATAATGCATGAAAGACAATAGGAAAGTCATTAAAACATCCATGAAATATAAATAAAATAAGCAAAAAATTATGAAAAACAATTTAGATGGTATTTGGTTAGCAGCATATTATTAAGAGGCACATGCACACCAAAACTGCAGCAAAACAGAAATACTATTTTCATTCATATACATTTAATATGCTCACTAATACTACCATTAGTGTACTGATAAAGATAATAGAAATATCATCATATTATCAAAATAAAAAAAACAGACATGCAGCAGAGCATAACAAACAACAAAAGCAATTTTTGGATTTAAAAAATTATATTTTAAAAAGTATTAAAATAAAAATGAAATAGACATAATATTATATAACCGTAATTTGTATTTGCAGCAAAGTCAAAATAAATATGTGTTATTACAGCGATGGTCTAATATTATATATTTTTAACAAAATAATTTTAGCTGCTGTCAAAATAATTCACTAACAACCGATAATGACCGCAACTAGCTGAAATAAGGTAATATGACTTAAAAATACATACATTTACTTTTTTTAGTTTTTTAAAATACTGCAGAATTTTAAATATTTTATATTAAAGAATACACTTTGAAATATGTTTCTCTCTGCTTATAAAACAGACAATTATATATATGTATGTATATATATATATATATATATATATATATACATACATATGTATGTATATATATATATATATATATATATATATATATATATATATATATAAATATATATATATATATATATACATATATATATATATATAGTATGTTATAATTGCTCCTTCCGCTAGTTGTTATTGATAACCACCACCTTGCATCCTAGCAATAAGTCAAAAAGACTTAACATACATACGTAGAATACACTTTGAAATATGTTTCTCTACACTTATAAAACAGATGATTATATACATTTTTATTTACGGCAAAAAATAAACCTGTATGATCTGGTATTGTTTACTTTTAACAAGAAAAAAATATATATATATAATATATATATATATATATGTGTGTGTGTGTGTTATATATATGTGTATATATACAGTATTTGTATATATATATGTGTATATATGTATATATATATGTGCATGTATATATTATATGTGTATATATTATATATATATTATATGTATGTATATGTGTATATATGTACATATATGTATATATATGTGTGTATATATATATTTATTATATGTGTATATATTATATATATATTATATGTATATATGTATATATATGTCTGTATATATATATGTGCATATATATTATATGTGTATATATTTTTTATATTATATGTATATACAGGTATATATGTGTATATATATATGTATACGGTATATTTGTGCATATATATATGAGTGTGTGTGTGTGTATATATATATATATATATATATATATATATTAGGTCATGAAAAAACACAGAGGCTATTTCATCCATACAAGTCTGTTTCGCAGGTTTCTCTGCTCTCTCTCTCTCTCTCTCTCTCTCTCTCTATATATATATATATATATATATAGTATATATTGTGTATATATATATTGTATATATATATATATATATATATATATATATACAGAGCAGAGAAACCTGCGAAACAGGCTTGTATGGATGAAATAGCCTCTGTGTTTTTTCATGACCTAACGTATGTATATTTATATATAATTGATGTAATATTGGTTTACTAACCATTTATGATAAATGCAGCTAGAATACAGTTGATAAAGATTTAAAAGAATATTTAAGGGGATTTTTTTTCATTGTAAAAAATAAATAAGATCACAATTCAAATATTTCAAATCATACACATAGAAATAGATTATTATTACCTCAATGGATAGACATATTATTAGATTAATTTGCATTTTCCGCAAAATAAAAATAAATAATTAGACATACAATAAAAAGTAGATTAAAATGAAAAAGTAGATTAAAATGGAAAAACACCACTAAATTGTAAATACATTATTAAAAAAAAAAACTTGGAAAGATGTATTTGTATTTTGTAAAAATAGATTTATAAACATATTATTCATTAAATGTTACATGTGAAGTAATTTGGAATAAGTCAATAATGAATAATATACAATAATAAAGTATTACATTCCTGCTTGCACCAAATAGATAATGCAAATGATATCAGGCTAATAAAGAGCCATACAAAACTGTAATCAAATCAAAAGGATGTTGTTGTTTTTTTAGGTCCTACCTGCCATAATTGGATCCAGGGATACTCTCTGTGCTCTCCTTTACAAAAAAATCAGAAAACAATGTGTCTGGACTGTCTCTTTTCCCGTATCTGTGGATGGAAAAGAGTGTTCACTCCTGGTAATAAAATGAACAAGGAGACACATCGCTGGCTCACCTCTGCCTTGTGATGAGGTTGATGTAGTGTCTGAGTGCACTGTAGTATTTAGCCAGCTCCTCAGGTGGTGCTCCTTCTTTGGGACTGACAGGCTTGCGTGGATATGCTTGAATGCCAGAGTGAACACAAGCCAGCAGGCATAGAAAGACAACCAGAGACATCCCAGCAGTGAATCCTAGAAGGGGGGGAAAGAGATAAAGTTTTACTGTATAATAACAAGCGGTGGTAATCATCCAAAAAATACAAAAAAATGGAGCCAAAACCCCCCCAAAACAAGGCACATACGCTGTTTAAGGCTGGAAATACTGCTTGTGAGGCGACTTCCACTCTGTTCAAAGCTCCTCTGTATGCCTCGGCTGTTTTATACAGGGTGTGTCGTGTAGTAGGAAGGCAGGCGTTCACTTGTACAGCTCCCCTGTGAAACATCCACCGCCTCATTAGATTGGTAATCTCTGCCTATGATACAAATGATGCTATTTCATTACACTTATGACTAATGAAAACACGCACAAGCTACGAAAGGAAGCACAAACTAACTTTAAAAACTCAATTTTCAACTGGACTCACAGTTGTGATTCACGCAGTCAAGTAACGCATGAGCAAGGCTTACGTCATTCTCACCTTCTACAGCGTGGCGAATTTGGTAGAGTGGCTGTGCCAGCAATCTGAGGGTTGCTGGTTCAATCCCCACCTTCTCCCATCCTAGTCACGTCCGTTGTGTCTTTGGGCAAAACACTTCACCCTTGCTCCTGATGGGTCCTGGTGAGCGCCTTGCATGGCAGCTCCCGCCATCAGTGTGTGAATGTGTGTGTGAATGGGTGAATGTGAAAATAGTGTCAAAGCGCTTTGAGTACCTTGAAGGTAGAAAAAGCGCAATACAGGTATAACCCATTTACCATAACCTTTTTAAGAGTGTGGCTAAAGTTCTTTGTTAGCTCTTACACAAGACATGCATCAGAACTTTATAAAGGAGGATTGAGGGCAGAGATATACAACTAAAATGTTTTGGGGGCCACATTCGCAGAAACCTAAGGACTGAGGGCCCAGACTTCTCCCTTCACAGTAGGGGTGCACAAAAAATTGTTTCACATCTGTATCAAGATTCTTATTCATTCTGATTTTTCAAAAGCCTTCTCAATGCAACCAGAACAGACTTTTCTAACCCGTTGGAAAAAAAGGTATTACAATTTTAATCACAAATAATACAATGAGAGAAATCATTTGAATTGAGAATTGTGTTGAATCGAGAACCGATTCTGAATCAAATCGTCACACCAGGAATCGTAATCAGATCTAATTATTAGGTGCCCAAAGAGTCACACTCCTAACTATTAGTCATATTTTGTATATTCACCAGTGTCCTCAAAAGTAGACTTTTGATGTAGGTGTATTTATTGTGTAAGAGTTACAGGATGTTTTTATGGACCTTTGGCAAAAACGTAAGTCTCTCACAAGTTTTTTTGAACTGAACCTGAATGGAACTTTGAAGAATAAAACCAATATAACTAAATAAGTTAAACAAATGCTTACTGAATGCATCTGAAGTATCTGAGCCACAGCAACACCTTCGTCGTTCCATAAATCACAAAAACATTTGTAACTTTCAAAAAGGAGAGGAATTAAAAGCTTGCCTTGAGGAACGCCTCAGTCATGTAACTCACAAGTTTGGCCTAACAAGGCTAAAATATCAATGCAAAGATCTGCCAATGTTTTTACAGTTGTTCAAGTTCCTCTGTACAACAGGAGCACTGTAGAGTTTTAAGGAATTTGCTGCCAAAATGTTTGCCTCCCAAGTTTTCAACTGAACTATGGTGTCATTCCCAAGCCACCAGGTGAATATCTTTGATTTAAGGCCTCACTCTAAAGAAAGAAAAAATGTGAATGACAAAGTTGGGATAGTATAGCATGCATACGTTGACCGGTACTGGAAATGTAAAATCCTTCAATTGTCCTGGATAATAACCAATCAATTAATACATTTTTTAGATCCAATAAATAAAATGTTTGAATGTGCACTGTAATTAATATTATGTGTTATCCTTTTTTGTAACACGGTTAGTGAATTATGCATACTTTTCAGTTATTTCCCCATATTTCCACACAATAACTCAGATAAGGTAACACTAGCTAGCAGTAGAGAATATGGAGTGATTTTGGTCCAGAACATATTTTTTTTAATTCATTATTGATGTATTTTCTTGTCACCTTAATGTAAATACTTTATATATGAGATTTCCAGTTCATTTTATCATCTATTATTACACCTAGAAATTTGATTTAATTTACTCGTTCAATGTTTACTCCATCTATTTTTGTTTGTGTTTGACTTTCTTATCTGCTGTTACCAAATAGCATTATTGTAGTTTTACTAAGATTCAAAGATAGTCTGTTTTTGTCAAACCATCTCTTTAATTTATTTTTTTTTACTATTTTTTATTAGCTTCTGTATATTTTGTCCTATACAACATTTGGTATTCAAATAGTACATGTCCTTTGTATAGAGATTAAACAATGTTGGTCCCAGCATTGATCCCTGGGGCACGCCACAAGATCTTTTTAGTGTTGGAGATGTTTGCCTCGCTTCACGTATTGCTTCCTGTTGGTTTAGTAGCTTTTTATTCAGTTCAAGACCAACCTGCTGGTGCCATACTGTCACTTTAAGAAAAAAAGGCTGATACACCTGCTGTGTAATTTGACTGCGAAGCGCCACACTGTTTCAACTCACAAGTGACAGCTTGTATTACATGAAGCCGGAGTGTCAAAAGTGTCAAAAGAGTCAAAAGAGTGTCGTAGCCTGTCGCATTTGACATTGTTTTTTGTCACCATCATTGATCTAAATAGAACTAAGAAAAAGGAACAATTATAAAGTGTGGGATTATATATGATCTTATAACGCCAAATAAGGTAAATGTTTCTATTTTAATTTCTACACAGCTATTCGGATAATAAAATGTTTAAAAACTCAATACTAATTATATTTGCAGGTAAAATATAGTGACTTCTTTAATCCAGTAGATGGCAGATGACCATTATGAAACACTAACACAGTATCAGTGCAGTGTCAATACAGGTATTGAGTGTGACATACACTCAATACCTGTATTGACACTGCATTTGTCTACAGTCAAGCATGGTGGTGATAGTGTGGATAAGTGCTTCTGTTATAACGTCATCTAATGTGCATACCTGGCCATGACGCATGTATGTGTCATTTTTTTGGACGTTGTAGAAGAGACAAAAAAAACATGAAAAGCAAAACAACATGTTCAGAAAAATAAGTGAAGGCTGTTAGATATGGATGTGAATCTTACAACAACTCACGATTGGATTCCGATTCCTAGGAAGATGATTTGTTTCGGAATCCGTTCTCGATTTGACACAATTCTTGACTCAAACCGATTCTAACAATGTGTTATTTGGTAATAAATTTTAATAAACCTTTTTTTCAAAGGTTAGAGGTTTCAAACGATCCTTTTAGCCGCTAACCTATGATGTATAAATGAAGCGTGTAAGCGCAGAGATTTTTAAGACCTAATTATTTTTAAAAAAAACAGTATATATATATATATATATATATATATATATATATATATATATATATATATATATATATATATATATATATATATATACTGTCAGGTTCAAACACTGATGACATCCATTAAACAAGACAAAAGGCAAAGAATCAAACAGAGACAGAATTAAATTTGGACTCAGATCTGAGGAGGGACATGGCCACTGTTCTGTCTGTGCAGTCTTGCACCACGCTCTGACGAAAAAGGTTTAAGTCTCCTCTTTTATTTAGATATTCAATGTTTACGCAACAACACATGTCACAACAGAAATGGGGAGTATGTAAACAGTCATTGTTTTTGGTCAAATTGAAGACAAAAGAGGAAGATGCCTAGGGCTTGGGCTTGTCCTGGATTCAGCTTCGGCAAGTATTTGAGGACAATAGATAACCCCTCCCATGTGATTCCAACGTACACAGCGGAATCTTCCAAAACTTTGCTTGGTCGAACAAGGACAGCTCTCATCTGTTCAATGGAAACTCAGAGAGCGGAAAGTTTTTTGATAATTTACACACAATTTTTCTAACATATACTGTATATATACTGTGTATGTATGTATGTGTATATATATATATATATATATATATATATATATTATTTATTTTATTTTATTTTTTTTATTATTATTATTATTTATTTTTTTTTTGAAAATTATGAATCAGTAAAAATAAGAATTCGATTCGGATGTGAATCGATTTTTTTCAGCACTCCTACCATTGGATGGGGAAAAAGACAAAGTGGTGTGATATTGATGTCGGACCCACTCCTCGTCAAGAAGAGCAATATGCGCTTTCTTTTATGTCAAGAGTCTCCAAAAAAGTTGAACAAGTTCTAAAAAACTCGCTACATTTGTCACTTGTCTGAATACTTGCTAAATATAGCCAACAGGTCTCTAATTTGGCAACAATCATGCCTCCTGCTACACGTCTTATTCTCTGGCAGAACATGTGTGTTAAAGTGTTACTGTGTTAAAAAGAGTTACGACACGTATAGTCCCGTTATAAATGCTTATGAGTGGCAATTCTTTTTTTAATTATAGTTTTGTTTATTAATGGCAAGCCGCCATTTTTAGCAGAGTACCTTCATATTTAGGGGCTCAAAGTCACAGAATAGTGACCTAGCTGTAGATATAACACAACTCAAGACTGAAATGAAATGTTGTCCAATGATGGAGTCAGTGTCCTGATATCAAGACAATTTTAAATAGCCAGGACAAACGTGAAGGCAGCAGGAGCCACATACAAGCAGAAAGTGAAGGCCTGACAAAACAACATACTACTTTTGATGCCCACGTAAAACGGTTGTAATTGACATATTTTATTTTCTAAAACACCTTAAGTGTAAACTTTAATCACATCTTGGTATTTTTATTTCCAATCCATCATGGTCATATATAAATCCCACAAGCTCCCTCACCGTCCAAATACTTCTGCAGGCCATTGTATCTGCCATACAATAATATGTGGATATGCTGCAGGGTATAAGTGCATTAGAGTGCAGTGCGCTTCAGTAATCAATACCTTCTGAATGTTTTTGTTTTACAGCATGATCGGCTCCTTAGCAACCAGAGTTGACTTCCATTAAGACGTTAAACTTAAACGAAATGCATAAACACTCTCAGGCCTGCTTGAAATTGATTTCAGTTTGCAGTCTTTAAATAATAAATAAGACTAATGAATGGACGGACTCAATCATTTTCAATGTTGACAAGACACAAATAACATTGGCAATATGAAATAATTCAGAGTTGGATTGAATTACAAAATAGGAAGCCATCTTTGTAATATGTGTCCTACTGTATATTGTACGTGTGTCACATGACTTAAACTTCAGACAACAAAGGCAGCTTTTGAGTGCACATTGCTCCTAAAAAACAGCCAATTGCTCCAACCTTTAAACTTGGGAGTTGTTCGTAATGGAGGACTCTCAGGCCCTAAATGATGGGAACACTTTAACACCACTTTCTGACAAGAACATTACAGTAGATTGGGAAGAACAGTCTTTGCAGGGTGTGCAATAACAAAACCCTTTTGCCATGTATGTATGTTTTACAATAAAATATATGTTGAAATAAACATTATTGAGTTGCAAACATATTGATTTTTTTTTAATTTGGAATATTAAATGGATGATAGACCATTAAAAAAAAACGACAAAAGAAGCTAAAAATTGAAGGTTTACAGGGAGAATCATGTAGATTTATAGAAATAATTGCAGAAACCACACTGATAAACATAAAAAAATAGATGGGCCAACTACTCATCTTGCAGTGGACAGTTATTCAAAAGCTGTTTTTTGCATTACGCATGAATCTTCACGTGTTGGCATAAGTCACTACAGTGCACGCCATTGTGTCTTGCCATATACTGCCCCAACCATTGGTCAGCTGTCGGACTGCAAAAAAACCAAACAATTGTAAAACATGGTAGCTGACAGATGTGCAGAGCACGGGAGGAATGTCTTGTCCGTTCCTTCTCGACCCGTAGTGCTAAAAAATAAAGACTAATAAAGACTAATGTATTTACTACAAATTTCTGAAAGCTGGTTTTGTAATTTGAGGAAGTTGTGAATAATCCACTAAATTGGACTGTAGGCATTACTAGCTATATCTTAGCTGCCATTTTAGGATGTTGTATGTCACTGTTCAAAAATGTATTTACATGTAATGTCCTTATTATTGGTTGGTGAACGGGTTTAACACATAAATGTCTATAGTTGTCAGAATTTAATTTAATCTATTGGTATTATTAGCAATCACAGTTGTCTTAATGTTTATTATTGTGACATTTCTCACACTCAACTTATTTAGTAGAGATGGGAATATTTGGATTCAGAATCCTTTCTCAATACAACAAGATTATTGCAATATAATATCTGGTATATAAATGATAATAAAACCTTTCAAAAAAGGTTACAGGTTACAAAAGCTTCTCTCGACTGCTGGCATAAGACTTATGCACACAGTGTTGTCCTGAAAAACTTTTTTTTAAAGTGTATTTTTACAATTAAAAAAAAAGATATATCACAGAATGTTAATCAATTTAATAAAAAAAAAATTGAGCAACTCCAACTCAATCCCAGCTTTACAATACTTAGGATAGACATTTACAAAGCAATTGAGAAGACATACAAATACAATACAAAAAAGGAAAAACAAGAATGAATAAAAGCGACGATATCAATAATAATAATAACAACATCAGTAGGCCCTGCGATGAGGTGGCGACTTGTCCAGGGTGTACCCCGCCTTCCGCCCGATTGTAGCTGAGATAGGCGCCAGCGCCCCCGCGACCCCAAAAGGGAATAAGCGGTAGAAAATGGATGGATGGACAACATCAGTAATAGTTGTTTGAGCACAAAAAACACTTATTTTTCTAAAGCAGTGATTTCTAAACCTTTTTCCCCGAGTTTACCTCAGAAAACACTCAGTCCGCCAAGTACAATCATAATGACCAACGTTAAAATACAGTAGCATAGTAGTGGTGTTTGGGTCTTTTTATTAAACAAAAAATTATACAATTAAGTAAATTTTCCAACGGAGACTCACTGGTTTTGGCTCATTTTCTGTGGAAAACATATATCAGAATACATATTTAATGAACACACACCATACACCCCCCCTACACATTTTTATTACATATAAGATGTCTGGGGCTAATAGAAGTGTGGAAATTGATGTTCTGTGTAACACCCAACCCCCCCCCCCCACACACACACACACGCACACACACACACACACACACACACACACACACACAGGAGGAGGACTGAGTGTAGGTAATCAGAACTTCAGAGGGTCAAATGTGTGAGAAAATGAGAGCAGACAGTGTTGACAAACAATGTTGCAATCTTGTGTGGGAACCCCAGGTACAGAAATATAAAAGAAGAATCCCTGTGGGATGCCGAAACTGGCAGAGAAGTTTCCATGCAACGTTCATATTGTTGTTACTCAGCCAGTCCTTGTGGGTCTGATGGACCCGTTGCATTTTGTAGCTTTTAAAACCTCGTAATCAAACACTTTCATGTTAAAATACTGAACATCTGTTCAGTATTTTAACATGAAAGTGTTTGATTGTGAGGCATAATAACAACAATATGAACATTATACACAAGGGTTAAGAAGTGAATTTAATACTTTTGGCCACTGCAACATTACACACTGTTTGAACAGTAACACTGTGTTTGAATATAGGAAAATAAAACTGAACTGATTATTTGGCGTACTACTAGATGAAGCATGTGTACCACTCGTTTAAGAATCACTGGGGAAAAAAAACCTTTTTGTACTCATTTCTGTTTTCGGAATAAATAAAAATCACTATTTTGTGAAAATCAATTTTTTTTGGAGCACATCGACAGTGTGAGTGAAGTGCAGAGATAAAACAATAGTAAAATAACATAAATAAATAGTAATTAATGAAAATAATAGGACTAAATATAGGAAATTAGTACAAATAAATTAATAAATTGTAATAGTTTTCTGTGTGCACTTGTACTTCTAAGACATGAAGCAGGATGAAGCAGGAGTGAGAGTCGGCCGGGCCCTCCCGAGTCCACAGCTACATTTGGGACTCAGGAGATAATAATAATAATGGATTAGATTTTATATTGTAGCGGTTGATTTATGGACATAATTCCCCACACCTCTTACTTGACTTAGGCTTCACGGTGAAAGAGGGGTTAGTGCGTCTGCCTCACAATACGAAGGTCCTGAGTAGTCAGGGTTCAATCCCGGGCTCGGGATCTTTCTGTGCGGAGTTTGCATGTCCTCCCCTTGACTACGTGGGTTCCCTCTGGGTACTCCGGCTTCCTCCCACTTCCAAAGACATGCACCTGGGGATAGGTTGCTTGGCAACACTAAATTGGCCCTAGTGTGTGAATGTGAGTGTGATTGTTGTCTGTCTATCTGTGTTGGCCCTGTAATGAGGTGGCGACTTGTCCAGGGTGTACGCCACCTTCCGCCCGATTGTAGCTGAGATAGGCACCAGCGCCCCCCGTGACCCCAAAGGGAATAAGCGTCAGAAAACTAATGGATGGATGGATGTTACTTGACTTTGTTATCATTATTCACTGTACTGTTCGATTGTTCACATGACAATGTTGTTCTGTTGGCCGTCAGGAGATTCTCCCAAAGGTGGGGGTTTGTTGTTCCCGCCATTTTTGAGTGTGTAAGTGTTCATTCTCGCTTGTTCTGGATGAATAAACGACACACATGTTTTTGTGTGTCAACGATACTTTAAGTTGTCTTGCTTTCACACTACAAGCACAACAATATCACACTTTTCTATTGTTAGATACTCAAATCGCTCACAGAGAAGTGGGAACCAATCATTCATTCACACCTGGTGGTGGTAAGCTACATTTGTAGCCACAGCTGCCCTGGGGTAGACTGACGGAAGCGAGGCTGCCAATTTGCACCTACGCCCCCTCCGACCGCCACCTATCATTCATTTATCATTCATTCACCAGTGTGAGCGCCACCGGGGGCAAGGGTGAAGTGTCCTGCTCAAGGACACAACAGGCAGCGATTTGGATGTCAAGAGGCGGAGAGCGAACCTGCAACCCTCAGTTTTCTGGCAAGGCCGTTCTACCCACTACGCCATACCGCCCCGAGATGGCGCCATCGGAGTAGACGACCTACCACGCCGGCAACGGACCGCGCTGAATCGTCTACGGACTGGGGTCGGTCGCTTTGGGTGATCAATGAAGACGTGGGGCTTGGCGGACAGTGCGGCATGCGAGTCCGGTGACCCTGAGCAGACCGCCCACCATATAATCAACATCTGCCCCTTTTATGGACCGCCAGCCTCTTCCACCTAGGACCAGAGGTATGGCTACACGACACCGAGTTGGACATCTGACGTTACAGGAAAGAAGAAGAAAGACATGATCTGAGAAAAGGTTTTAAGAACGCGTGCTATGGTTGTTACATTTCTATTGAACTGCTTTTGTAACATAACATTCTCCTTTTGTTGTGTGTACAAACCTCTAACGCATGTGCTGGACGTTTCACAAACTCCTTGAAAATCGTACCGCATTAACATCGTGCACATTTGGATGAGCTTAAAGTTTAAAGTTGAGACAAACAATCGCGCGCATTTGTCTCTGTAAAAGTAATGAGGTGTGCAGTCCACAGAGGGCTCATCACTCTTTCACAGTGTGTTGGCTTGTTGCTCATTAATGGTCACATGACTCCGCTAATGACAGCGTCCACCGCAGCAGCAGAAAAGTTCAACCAGCAAAAGAAAAAAAGTGCAGCACAAATGACCAGTGACAAAATAGATGCAATAAAAAAATAATAACCTGTTATCCCTGATTGGTAGACCTTGGAAAAGGGGTAGGAGTAAATAAAGCTTGCTTCTTCCTACCCCTTTTCCAACATGTGAAGAGAACACTATGTATCATATTGTTTCTGTGTACATGTTCCATATCAACCATGACCATATTTTTGAAGATATTATTCATCTTGTATGAAAGCACAAACTTTAATCACCTTCTTCATTAGTTCTACATTTGGTCCGTGTTGTGATCTGGTGCTGCTTGCAGAGAAGGTCAATGACCCAGAACGCTCACTTGCTATGTCCATTAGAACCAAAAATATTCAACCAAAATGTATTTCCTCGGTAAATATCACAGAACTATGCAAACCATTTTGTTCATATAAACTGAAAACCTAGACTCCTTAATGAACCATAACTCCCCAGTGCCAGCAGCACTCATGCACTCAGACAATGGCGCTGCCACCACCAAGACACGTGTGTACTAGTATTACTTCGTGTTTCCCGCTGTCACAGAATCAATCAATCAATCAATCAATGTTTATTTATATAGCCCCAAATCACAAATGTCTCAAAGGACTGCACAAATCATTACGACTACAACATCCTCGGAAGAACCCACAAAAGGGCAAGGAAAACTCACACCCAGTGGGCAGGGAGAATTCACATTCAGTGGGACGCCAGTGACAATGCTGACTATGAGAAACCTTGGAGAGGACCTCAGATGTGGGCAACCCCCCCCCCCCCCCCCCCTCTAGGGGACCGAAAGCAATGGATGTCGAGCGGGTCTAACATGATACTGTGAAAGTTCAATCCATAGTGGCTCCAAGACAGCAGTGAGAGTCCCGTCCACAGGAAACCATCTCAAGCGGATCAGCAGCGTAGAGATGTCCCCAACCGATACAGGCGAGCGGTCCATCCTGGGTCCCGACGAGCGGTCCATCCTGGGTCTCGACTCTGGACAGTCAGTACTTCATCCATGGTCATCGGACCGGACCCCCTCCACAAGGGAGGGGGGGACATAGGAGAAAGAAAAGAAGCGGCAGATCAACTGGTCTAAAAAGGAGGTCTATTTAAAGGCTAGAGTATACAGATGAGTTTTAAGATGAGACTTAAATGCTTCTACTGAGGTAGCATCTCAAACTGTTACCGGGAGGGCATTCCAGAGTACTGGAGCCCGAAATGAAAACGCTCTATAGCCCGCAGACTTTTTTTGAGCTCTAGGAATCACTAATAAGCCGGAGTCTTTTGAACGCAGATTTCTTGCCGGGACATACGGTACAATACAATCGGCAAGATAGGCTGGAGCTAGACCGTGTAGTATTTTATACGTAAGTAGTAAAACCTTAAAGTCACATCTTAAGTGCACAGGAAGCCAGTGCAGGTGAGCCAGTACAGGCGTAATATGATCAAATTTTCTTGTTCTTGTCAAAAGTCTAGCAGCCGCATTTTGTACCAACTGTAATCTTTTAATGCTAGACATGGGGAGACCCGAAAATAATACGTTACAGTAGTCGAGACGAGACGTAACAAACGCATGGATAATGATCTCGGCGTCTTTAGTGGACAAAATGGAGCGAATTTTAGCGATTTTACGGAGATGAAAGAAGGCCGTTTTAGTAATGCTTTTAATGTGTGACTCAAAGGAGAGAGTTGGGTCGAAGATAATACCCAGATTTTTTACAGAGTCACCTTGTTTTATTATTTAAATAAAATGTGGTCCTCAATGAACCACAGCTCTCGAGTGCGGGCAGCACTCGTGCAAAGTCAGACAATGATGCTCCAACTACCAAGACACATGTACAATGGGGCAAAAAAGTATTTAGTTAGCCACCGATTGTGCAAGTTCTCCCACTTAAAATGATGACAGAGGTCTGTAATTTTCATCATAGGTACACTTTAACTGTGAGGGACAGAATGGGAAAAAAATCCAGGAATTCACATTGTAGGAATTTTAAAGAATTTATTTGTAAATTATGGTGGAAAATAAGTATTTGGTCCACCATTCAAAGCTCTCACTGATGGAAGGTTTTGGCTCAAAATCTCACGATACATGGCCCCATTCATTCTTTCCTTAACACGGCTCAATCGTCCGGTCCCCTTAGCAGAAAAACAGCCCCAAAGCATGATGTTTCCACCCCCATGCTTCACAGTAGGTATGGTGTTCTTGGGATGCAACTCAGTATTCTTCTTCCTCCAAACACGACGAGTTGAGTTTATACCAAAAAGTTATATTTTGGTTTCATCTGACCACATGACATTCTCCCAATCCTCTGCTGTATCATCCATGTATCCACTTTGGTATAAACTCAACTCGTTGTGTTTGGAGGAAGAAGAATACGGAGTTGCATCCCAAACACACCATAACTACTGTGAAGCATGGGGGTGGAAACATCATGCTTTGGGGCTTAATTGGTCCTTATACGGCGTGGCGCTGTGGGAGAGTAGGGCGTGCGCAACCCGAGGGTCCCTGGTTCAATCCCTACCTAGTACCAACCTTGTCACGTCCGTTGTGTCCTGAGCAAGACACTTCATCCTTACTCCTGATGGGTGCTGGTTAGTGCTTTGCATGGCAGCTCCCTCCATCAATGTGTGTGTGAATGGGTAAATGTGGAAGTTGTGTCAAAGCGCTTTGAGTACCTTGAAAGGTAGAAAAACGCTGTACAAGTACAACCCTTTTATTATTTATTTATTTATAACTTACCAGCTGTCAAAGAAAATGTGGTCAATTGCACTTAGCTCTCCAGTGCCGGCGGCACCCGTGCAGAATAAGCAAATGACGCTGCAACCACCAAGACACGTGTATACTGGTACTCATTTGTGTTACCTGCTGTTAAATTATATGTGGTCCTCAATGAACCACTGCTCCCCAGTGCTGGCAGGTCTCATACAGCACTAGCACATGACACTATCACCTTGACTGTGGGCAAGATACAATTATCTTGCTACTCAAGCGTGTTGATAGCTATTTAGACACAACAAAATTACTGTTATGTCATTTTCAGTGGGTAGTAATGCTGTGCTGCTGTACACTGACTACTCTAAGGTATATTTAAGTTTAATTTCTATAGTATTGTCCTCCAAGAAAAGGGTTGTACTGTTTGGAAAATAGACAGATTTAAGCTGGCCACTTTTTTAGAAATTATCACTTTATTTTAAACAAGATTTGACCAAGTTCCCGTGGCAAAGTGAAAGAGAAATATACATGCAAATGAGAAGTTATGTTTATCATTATTATTATTATAATTTATCGTCTCCAAGATCAAATATAAAATCTTCTGGAAGCTTCTCATCAGGCATTCTCCTCAGTTGTTCGTCATAGGAGCGAAGAGTCCACAGTTTCTCCAGTTCATACACGTCTCTTGTCTCCGGAAGCATGAAGTGGACGACCATATTCCCTGCAGGATGGACTGACATCATTTCTTTGTGCCACACTGGAAATAATCGACTTCATGCTTGGAACTCAATGTTATACATACCAAAGTCGATACACAGCCAATCTTCTGCCGCCTTTCCTTCAATCTTCACATGAAAATGGTGATCTTCCTTCAGGAATTTGTGCTGACAAAAAAAAAAAGAAAGAAGCGTGTTAAAGATAAAGAGCACAGGTTTGCAGTTGTCATGGGGACAAAATTGCAGGTCACTTACCACTTTGACGGCATAAAGGGCCATAGCGCGGAGGTGTCTGGGTGATATGCCGCTCACCACGATTAAGTACTGGGCGTATTTGATGTGCTCTGGTATTTTAATCACACAGATTTCTTCTGCGTTCTCCTGGCGCAGCATAGACACCAAAACATCCAGGGTGAAAGTCTGGGCCGGCCCTGGAGATGAAAAACCAATGTGCATGAGACTGCATCAGTGGCTATTTGTTCAAATCAGATATTTGCTGAATTCCTATCATAAATTATAATACACAAGTAGATTACTGTCTAAATATTTACAGTGGAACCCATTCAATATCAGACAAACATTACAGGGAGACAGAACAGGATCGCTGACAGGCTGGCCGACTTCTGGCGTCCCTTGCAAAAAAGATGAGATACAGGTAAGCAAGGGGTGGAATGGGAGAAAAAAATAAAAGATTGAAATAAAATAAAATAAAATAAAAAAATCAGTCTAAGCCTGGGCCTCTGGAGAGGGGGTCCAGAATGAGGCCAAGGGAAAAAAAACAACTCATAGCCATAGCACAGATCCTTCTTACATGTGTGTAAGAGGGAAACATCAAAGAAGACAAAGGACATGAGAGACATTAAAGCAGCGGAGCTGATACAACCAGCCACCTTTACATACAGCTATGAATAACAAGTAAAAGAAACATATACACTGTGGTGGCCTCTGCGGTGTTCCACGCCATCGTCTGCTAGGGTGGAGGGAGCATGGCCAGAGACAGGAGCAGACCCAACAAAGCAACCAAGAGAGCAGACTCCACTCTCGGCCGCCAACCAACTCTCGGCCAGTGTCCAATCCGCATGGATGAGCGAGGATATGTCCAAGAAGACTGAGGTGTCCGGTACCAGCTCATTCAGCCAAGACACTGTGAAGCTTGTCCGTCCCGGCGCTCAGTGCCAGCTCCGCAGCCCTGTCTCTTAATCCACATCTCCTCCAGTCCCTACAAACTGACTCTGGTGTAGCAGAGACCCAGCAGCTGGTCTCGATGGCCAAAAGGCTCCAGGGAAGCAGATCCAGAAGTCCACAAAAAGCACCACAGAGGTCACGAAAGTGCCACCCCTTGTCACACAGTCCCAAAGGGTCCCAGTCCAAAAGGCCAAAAAAAATATATATATATATATATATATATATATATATATATATATATATATATACATATATACAAAATTCGAGGTTCAGACGCATATTCGGCAAACTAATAATAATAATAACTGCTATAGCAGCCGCAACATTAATACGGCCACAACGACAACTCTTGCTGACCTACAGCCCTCGGTAATGGCACCATTCCCAAAATATGTGGGCTCTATTGATAACCTCACTAACAACTTTAACGACGCCCTGCGCGAAACCATTGATAACATAGCACCGCTAAAGTTAAAAAAGGCTCCAAAAAAGCGCACCCCGTGGTTTACAGAAGAAACTAGAGCTCAGAAATTATTATGTAGAAAGCTGGAACGCAAATGGCGCACGACTAAACTTGAGATGCACCATCAAGCATGGAGTGATGGTTTAATAACTCATAAACGCATGCTTACCTTAGCTAAAGCTAAATATTACTCAAATCTCATCCACCGTAATAAAAATGATCCTAAATTTTTGTTTAGTACGGTAGCATCGCTAACCCAACAAGGGACCCCTTCCAGTAGCTCCACCCACTCAGCTGATGACTTTATGCAATTCTTTAGTAAGAAAATTGAAGTCATTAGAAAGGAGATTAAAGACAATGCGTCCCAGCTACAACTGGGTTCTATTAACACTGATACGATGGTATATACGGCGGATACTGCCCTCCTAAATAGTTTCTCTCGTTTTGAGGAAATAACATTAGAGGAATTGTTACAACGTGTAAATGGAATAAAACAAACAACATGTTTACTTGACCCTCTTCCTGGGAAACTGATCAATGAGCTCTTTGTATTATTAGGTCCATCAGTGCTAAATATTATAAACTTATCACTTTCCTCGGGCACTGTTCCCCTAGCATTCAAAAAAGCGGTTATTCATCCTCTTCTTAAAAAACCTAACCTCGATCCTGACCTCATGGTAAACTACCGACCGGTGTCTCACCTTCCCTTTATTTCAAAAATCCTCGAAAAAATTGTTGCGGAGCAGTTAAATGAACACTTAGCATCTAACAATCTATGTGAAACCTTTCAATCCGGTTTCAGGGCAAATCACTCCACGGAGACAGCCCTCGCAAAAATGACTAATGATCTATTGCTGACGATGGATTCTGATGCGTCATCTATGTTGCTGCTCCTCGGTCTTAGCGCTGCTTTTGATACTGTCGATCATAATATTTTATTAGAACGTATCAAAACACGAATTGGTATGTCAGACTTAGCCCTGTCTTGGTTTAACTCTTATCTTACTGATAGGATGCAGTGTGTCTCCCATAACAATGTGACCTCGGACTACGTTAAGGTAACGTGTGGAGTTCCCCAGGGTTCGGTCCTTGGCCCTGCACTCTTCAGCATCTACATGCTGCCGCTAGGTGACATCATACGCAAATACGGTGTTAGCTTTCACTGTTATGCTGATGACACCCAACTCTACATGCCCCTAAAGTTGACCAACACGCCGGATTGTAGTAGGCTGGAGGCGTGTCTTAATGAAGTTAAACAATGGATGTCCGCTAACTTTTTGCAACTCAACGCCAAAAAAACAGAAATGCTGATTATCGGTCCTGCTAGACACCGAACTCTATTTAATAATACAACTCTAACATTTGACAACCAAACAATTAAACAAGGCGACACGGTAAAGAATCTGGGTATTATCTTCGACCCAACTCTCTCCTTTGAGGCACACATTAAAAGCGTTACTAAAACGGCCTTCTTTCATCTCCGTAATATCGCTAAAATTCGCTCCATTCTATCCACTAAAGACGCTGAGATCATTATCCATGAGTTTGTTACGTCTCGCCTCGACTACTGTAACGTATTATTTTCGGGTCTCCCCATGTCTAGCATTAAAAGATTGCAGTTGGTACAAAATGCTGCTGCTAGACTTTTGACAAGAACAAGAAAGTTTGATCCCATTACGCCTGTACTGGCTCACCTGCACTGGCTTCCTGTGCACTTAAGATGTGACTTTAAGGTTTTACTACTTATGTATAAAATACTACACGGTCTAGCTCCATCCTATCTTGCCGATTGTATTGTACCATATGTCCCGGCAAGAAATCTGCGTTCAAAGGACTCCGGCTTATTAGTGATTCCCAAAGCCAAAAAAAAGTCTGCGGGCTATAGAGCTTTTTCATTTCGGGCTCCAGTACTCTGGAATGCCCTCCCGGTAACAGTTCGAGATGCCACCACAGTAGAAGCATTTAAGTCTCACCTTAAAACTCATTTGTATACTCTAGCCTTTAAATAGACTCCCTTTTTAGACCAGTTGATCCGCCGTTTCTTTTCTTTTTCTCCTATGTCCCACTCTCCCTTGTCGAGGGGGTCCGGTCCGATCCGGTGGCCATGTACTGCTTGCCTGTGTATCGGCTGGGGACATCTCTGCACTGCTGATCAGCCTCCACTTGGGATGGTTTCCTGCTGGCTCCGCTGTGAACGGGACTCTCGCTGCTGTGTTGGATCCGCTTTGGACTGGACTCTCGCGACTGTGTTGGATCCATTATGGATTGAACTTTCACAGTATCATGTTAGACCCGCTCGACATCCATTGCTTACCTCTTCTCCAAGGTTCTCATAGTCATCATTGTCACCGACGTCCCACTGGGTCATTATTGTCACCGATGTCCCACTGGGTGTGAGTTTTCCTTGCCCTTATGTGGGCCTACCGAGCATGTCGTAGTGGTTTGTGCAGCCCTTTGAGACACTAGTGATTTAGGGCTATATAAGTAAACATTGATTGATTGATATATATATATATATATATATAAATGAGGTGGCGACTTGTCCAGGGTGTACCCCGCCTTCCGCCCGATTGTAGCTGAGATAGGCGCCAGCGCCCCCTGCGACCCCGAAAGGGAATAAGCGGTAGAAAATGGATGGATGGATGGATATATATATATATATATATATATAAAATAACACATGAAAACAAGAGGGAAACACAAAAGGATGACACAAGAGCACAGAGGTCCTGCCAACAGCAGCCACTACATCGGCGCCATCTTGGGAAAAAAAAAAAAAAAAAGTTTATCAAACAAACATGAATCAACTGTCGTGCCAAAAAAATGACAAGCTGAACTGTCCTGTATGCGCTGCTCTGCCAACACACACACAGACAGAAGTCCCATTGGTGTCCTCACAAACGATCAGAAATCACAAAAACCTTTAACAACAATATTGCTACAATAAAAAACATTTGTTCAATGTAAATTCCACTCACTGTACACTAACATCAGCAAAGGTCCTCTTGTGAGCTCCTCCTTTGGCTCACAAGAGTCTGTATGTGTGTGTGTGTGTGTGTGTGTGTGTGTGTGTGTGTGTGTGTGTGTGTGTGTGTGTGTGTGTGTGTGTGTGTGTGTGTGTGTGTTGGAAGAAGAAACACTGAACGAAAGGTTGTCTTCTCCTCTACTGTGAAAGAAGTTTTCTTTGGCATCTTTTTTCAGAAAAGTCTGTTCTCTTCACAATAAAAATCTTGCTGTGATAAGAAGCCGGCAAATAAAAAATGGATGCCAGTGGGGCACCAAAATTAATGAATGAATGAAGCGTTGGCACTTAGAGACATGGTTTGCACACAGAGGCATACTTGCCACAATATAAAACATCGTAAACCGAAAATATAGCAAATCCAAAATCGAGGTTCCACTGTATATATAGTTACAATCGACTAAAAATGAGTCAATACAGCCATTGTTGTTGAGTGCCTCGGCACTGGGGAGATGCAGTTAATCGAAAGATCACATGAACTCCATCATCTGCTGTGATGTTGTGAAGCAATGAAATGTGATGGATGTATGTACTTTTGTGAGATACTCTATCGTTAGTCACAGTTGGTAGGGGTGTCCTGACACAACTTTTCCCCCTTCGATATAATACCGATATTGGAGCCTTGACTATTGGCCGATATCAATATAAATCTGATACGATAAGCCTGGGCAATTGTTTGAATTTATCAATACATTTCAGTTTTTTGTTGCAGATGATTAAAAAAATAATACAAGCTATGTTTTTTTCTCCTCTTGCTCTGGCATATTTTTGCCCACACAAGCTTCCCTAGCTTCTGCATGCCCCCTTACTTCCTTGGCAGTGTTTCACACACTTAGCAAAACATGGCTAATGCTAATGCGAAAGAGACGTTTATTTGCAAAGAAAGACAAGGATTGTCAGTTTTCTGTATAAGCATCTGAAACCGAAGCCTCTAGCCGAGTGCTCTTTGCGAGGCGAACAAGACTGCAACAACAAACAAACTCCAGCTAAAAATCTGCTTCCTGTGGTGGAATAATTTATACGAGGTATGTATGATCAGAAAGTAGCACAGTGGAGAACGATCACCTAGGGCCTAGGTGCTCGCCAAGATGTGTTGCACATACAATGAAAAAGCCTAAGTTGAAGTGAAGTGAATTATATTTATATAGCACTTTTTCTCTAGTGACTCTAAGCGCTTTACATAGTGAAACCCAATATCTAAGTTACATTTAAACCAGTGTGGGTGGCACTGGGAGCAGGTGGGTAAAGTGTCTTGCCCAAGGACACAACGGCAGTGACTGGGATGGCGGAAGCGGGGATCGAACCTGCAAGCCTCAAGTTGCTGACACGGCCGCTCTACCAACCGAGCTATACCGTAAGTTGAACCACTTACAAAACTATAGTCATCTAAATGTTTTACTTGATTATTTTTTTGCATACAATGTACAATAACTTTTTTTACACGGAAGTATTTTATTCAAAACATAAGTCTTATGTTTGCACTTTAATTTTATTGATTATTTATTAGTTACTGGTATCTATTTATTTATTGGAGTTTATATATTTGCATGTAATGTCCAATGCTATATTTTTGTTAGACAGAGTTATTGCCTCCCAAAGGAAGCTCTTAATTTAGTTCTTTAAAAGTTTTTCCACAAAAGGGATAATTTGTACCCGGTTTATAAAGAACAAATTCATACAAATTACATTTTTGCTAAGAATAAGATGCAGTGTCATTTCAAAGTACTATATTTTTTATCAAATAAAAGCTAAACTTGTTTTGAATGATCTGTCATTCGTATTCATTGGTTTCTATAAAAAGTACGGGAAAATCTGAAAAAAAAAATCATGAATCTAATTTTTGGTGAATAAATCTGAGATTTTATTTGTAGGCCTATGATACGATATCGGCACAAATCATCTCCTAGTAGCCAATTGACTACCTTGTTTATCTTTTGTAGATGACTTGAATAAATTGCAATAAAAGACTACACGTGAGTGCTTATTGGAGGACATTTAGATGTTAATTGGCCGTTCAAGTTTGCACAAGTAAACATGCTGCATGACTGCTTGTATCGGAGCTTTTAGCTGCAAGCCGAAATCATCCATTTGCGTTTTCATTGATAAACATTGATAAAATCTGGCCAAAATCCGATATCAATACCGGATCAGGAGTTAGGACACTCCTATCAGTTGTTGTGTGCATTTGTAGTTTTTACATTCAATTCTGCTACTATATATAGTATTTATTTCATAAAGTACCGTTTCCTGATTTGATCATGCAAGGTATTCATACTTGATACTGATTCTTTTATACTGTTAGTGTCCACTTTGCGTCTACGAAACGTGATTATGCTCACTGCAGGACTAATACATTCATTTTATTGGTTTATATTTTATGTATGGCGTTTAGTAGGGAAGAAACCTAGCGTCAATTTGTTGCATTACAGATTCACCAACCCCTCAAAATGTTTTGATTGATTGATTAAAACTTTTATTAGTAGATTGTACAGTACAATTGACCACTAAATGGTAACACCCGAATACGTTTTTCAACTTGTTTAAGTCGGGGTCCACGTAAATCAATTCATGTGACCACAATTAAATTCATAAAGTTATGAAACCATCCATCCATCCATTTCATACCACTTGTCCCTTTTGGGGTCAATTCAAGTCAAATAGGAGATTTGAACTCTTTAACACACAAAATATGAATTGCACAAAAAGCCATTCCCATGTTTCAGAAAACTTAGCAATTAATGAAAAAGTGAAACTTGGGAAAAAACGGACTTTTATTAACACAGCAATTTGCATGATTTATCCACACCGATAGAATGATTATTTGCAAAGCTGCTTCACTGTCTAGCACACACGCGGCGGAAATTAACGTGATTTTGCTATCACGATCATATTGCCTCCACGCACTTGATGTAATCTAATAAGACTGGTGTAACTTACTTTGGCTCAGGTGACGGTTGTCATTAAAGTCGCTCTCCGGCTTCTGTGATTCAGCTGGAAGAACATCAGAGCTCGTAGTCGAGTTTCTTCTCCCGGCGTCGACATCCGAAAAACATCTTTTGCTCAAAATATGATAAACAGATGTGCGATGTATTAGCGGACGTGAGGCTAAATTAGTACTATCATGTCGGTTAAGAACTTTGGGGCCGGAAAATACTCTGGTTAAGACACTAGTGTGTTCTAGTAATACTCTACTTTGACATAATAGTGCGTTTATGCGTGTAAAAATGTTCATTATTATGAATAAATACAATTAGGTGGACGACACCTTCTACGAGCAACGCCAAGGTCTGGAAACCGGAAGTAGCAAAGCGTCTTAGATTGTGATTGGCTCTTATTTCTTCTTCGTTTGATGAGTGACCCAGTAGTTGCGCACGTAGATGCATATCGCCTCCTAGCGATTAGATTCTGATAATGACCTGGAAACCATACCCGGAAACTTCAAATCAAAGGTTATTCATATTTATTTATTATTTTATATATATATATATATATATATATATATATATATATATATATATATCCATTTGCTACCTCTTATTCCCTTTTTGGGATATATATATATAAATATATATATATACACACACATATGTATATACACATATATGTATATATATAATATCTTCCATCCATCCATTTACTACCGCTTATTACCTTTGGGGTCGCTGGTGCTTATCTCAGCTACAATCGGGCGGAACGCGGAGTCACCCTGGACAAGTCGCCACCTCATCATAAGGCCAAAACGGATAGACAAACAACAATCACACTCACATTCACACACTAGGGCCAATTTAGTGTTGCCAATCAACCTATCCCCAGATGCAAGTCTTTGGAGGTGGGAGGAAGGTGGAGGACCCGGAGGAGGGAACCAACGCATTCACGGGGAGGACATGCAAACTCCACACAGAAAGATCCCGAGCCCGGGATTGAACCCAGGACTACTCAGGACCTTCGTATTGTGAGGCAGACGCACTAACACCTCTGCCACTGTGAAGCCCATATATCTATATGTATGTATGTATGTCTGTATATATATATATATATATGTATATAAATACATATATGTATATATACATATGTATATATATATACATATATACATATTTATACATATATATGTATATATATACTGCATATACTGTATGTATATATATATACATATATATGTATATATACACATATATACATATAGATATGTATAGATATACATATGTATATACTGTATATATACATGTATATGTGTATACACATATATATATAATATATATGTATATATATTTATACACATGTATGTATATATATTTATACACATGTGTATATATATACATATATATATATATACATACACATATATGTGTATATATATATTTACTGTTGTACTATAAAATGTATTATATATATGTATATATGAATAAATACTTTTTTGCCCCACTGTATGTACAGTATATATATACATATATATGTATATATACACATATATACATATAAATATATATATATATATATACATATGTATATACTGCTGACTAAATACTTTTTTGCCCCACTGTATGTATATATACACATATATAGATTTATATATACAGATATACATATGTATATACTGTATATATACATGTATATATATACACAGTATGTATATGTATATACACATATATAATATATACATACATATGTATATATACATGTATATATATATATATATATATATACACACATATATATGTATATATATATACATGTATATATATATATATTTTTTTTTTACTGTTGTACTATAAAAATGTATTATGTGCAAAACTTGCCCCCCGAATTGCGTTGCTTCTAAAATAAATATAGGTATAAAGGAAGGTACAGCACGTCAGTTTTGGTCTCATATCACAATGAAAATATCTGTATGTAGACTTTGCATATGTTCTGTTTTCCTCACTGCTTGGCAAATATAAGAATGGTTTAGTCTTTATGTGCCCTGTATGGAGGTTAATTTGTGTCTTAATTTATGTAAATGATTTTTTGTGGAAACTGATTTTAATTTTTTACATCAAATTATGACCATTTCCATCCATCCATCCACCCATTTTTTATCGCTTGTCCGTGAGCACAATTTGTGCGTACAAAGTGTAAATGTATATATATATATATATATATATATATATATATATATATATAAATGAAGACTGAAGCTCTTCATTGGCTCGTTTTGAGCTTCCGTCTTAATTTACCATGAGTCTTGAAGCAACAAATATTTCAACACTGAATTTTTACACATTTAATTTTTTTGCACCAAATTTTTTTTACACTGACTTTTTTCACACTGCAATTTAAATACTGAATTTTCAAACACAAATTTTGGCCAGAATTTTTTATTCTAACTAATTGTCCACATAAGTTGATGTAAAAAGCCACTGTTCATAGTTCAGTACTGAATTTTTCACATATTTTTTTTACAGTTCTTTTTTTACACATCATTTTTAAACACGGAAATATACATACTGAATTTTTAAACACACATTTTTATTCAAATAAATTGTCAGCCTAAGCTGATGTAAAAAAATTTAGTTCACAAAATTAAAATGCAAAAAAATCAGTTACATAAATTCAGTGCCCAAAGAAAGGCACAAATTAACGTCCATAGCCATGGGATTGCCTGGTGACCCAGAAGTTAGCTGGGATAGACTCCAGTTCCACTGAATGAGGACAAGCCGTATAGAAAATGGATGGATGGCACAAATAGGAGTAGAAACCAGCCTCATTAAAATAATTTATACATTTAAATGTGCTTTGTAAGTGTTAACATTAGCAAAAGTTAACACATTCACACACTATGACGCGTTGTTAACAATTTTTTTATGTTTATTCATGTAGTGAATCATAAAAACAGTACATGTACAAAATCTAGAAAAAACCTTAACGTACATTAGATACATCGTGTACCCAGACAAACCCATATATTATACATTATTAATACCACCTGAGATGTTTCACATACGTTTGATATTTGAGTGCATCAGCAATTAATCTCAAATTATTGTGGCTTTTCAGCAATGTATATTTGTACATTTTGTTCCCTTTTCTGAACATGACATGGGGTTCCAACGCCATCAGGAGTCCATTGTTACATGTAGTCTTAAGCCCACAGGGATATGGTCTGTCAGGCCAGCCAGCTGGGTTATAAACGATACCTCTTCCACTTCCTATAAGGACAAAGTTCCCACTCTATAAAAGTAATCCGTTTCAATGCAAAATGCAAATGTGCTATTTCAATTACTGGATTAAGAAAAAACAAAACGCTAAGTGCATGGACTTACTGTTCGGCAGTGCTTTGAGATGGACTTTTCCCGGAACAGAATATAATCAATCCTGCGACCAATCCAGGGCTGGTCAGTTTCAGGGTAAACCAATGGTGAGCCTGTGGCAGGAATGGGAGGGGAGATGTAACTCTTTCTGAGCATCTCACTCTCTAAAGTTCTGCACGAAAACACAGAATTAGACAGAGGAAGGATTTCGGTTGGCATTTTGGTACCTCGGTTTGCATTAGTAATCAGTTCCACAATGTCAGACAAAAAATAAATATTTTTTCCATTAGAAATCATGCCAATCTAATTGATCTGCTCCTGACACCCAAAAATATAAATAATTTTATAGAGAATTTTTAGTTTTACGTTCAGAAAATGGTTATTGGAGTAATTTCTCGAATTAAATAGTGTGTTCAAGTTCTGTGCTTGCAAAAAATCTAAACTAGCTTGTAAGGATTTATTTATTTATTAATTCATATCCCAGTTATCCTGACTAAAATTATCATGGTTCCAATAATTATTGCGGGATTTTTTAATGTGCTAAAGAAATACTTTTACACACTAAAATCTTTTGACCGAGTTATTTATTTTTTGGAAATAACTCAAATAAATAGATACACTGCTAGAAAAGCCACTATTTTGCATGTTTTGTGTTTCTTATGCTTCAGTAATAGTGTTTTAGTCTTAGTATTTTATCGTTTTAATGGCTAAGCTTTTATTGTTTTAAATATTAGAACACTTTTAGATTTATTTACATGGAAAGTACAAAAAAAATAAAATGTATTATAAATATATATTATTTCTGGCAGGCGGGGTGGCGTCCTACTTTTTTCAGCGGTCCTTGAACACACTTTAAAAACATTTTGTCTTGTATTCCTCAGAGTATAGAGCGATCATTCTGTTCTAAAAGAGCACAGCTTGTCGATTCAATGTACACATTTTAGTATCTTAGTTGCTCAAACACTAATGTGTTTATATAAGTTTAGATTGGGGCGTGTCTTTTCGTAATGGGGAAATATGTTTATGTCTCTTGTTTTAATGTTAGCATTTAAGCAAGGGAGCTTGCGCCTGTCAGTTCGTGAGTTTATAAAAGTGTAGTTAATGTATCAATCAGTTTTCTGATCATTTTGATTTAATACAGTAATACTAATCGTCAAGTGTTTTACCGTGGTTGCCAAAAATGCTGTTTATCAGTACATCCCTACCAGCTTTTTACATGTTGTAGTTGGTTGTACGAAAACCAAATCATACGATAAGTGGGGCGTATGAAAACCGAGGTACCATCTTATTGATATTCAGAGTGAACAACTTAATTGTACCTTTGTAGGTTTTCTGGAGTGTTTACACACTCATCATACAGTGTTGGCTGCTCTAGTAGAGTACCTGTAACACAGGAATTACCATAAAGCAATAGAATACATTTGCTTCTTGCATGCTCTCATAGTACCGTACTAATATAGTTAAATGTACGCACCAATGACCCAGGGCTTCTCTTTCCCTGGTCCTGCCCTGCAAGGGTCTTTGTATTCCTCAAAGAGGCAGTGGTTCTGTTCCAAAGTGTCATCTAAAAAGACAGAAAAACAGTTCTACACTCAAGTGGATTATTTGGGGGGCGTAAATAGAGAATAAATTGCACAAGGAGACAAACACCTACCTGGTGAGCAGTTGTCAAAGTTAAAGTCGCCACAGAGTACATCAAAAGCCACTTCCTCGTCGGACTGCCTGTTGGCTGCTTGGAAGTCTCCGATCCACTTGGTGACCATGTTTAACTGCTCACAGCGGATCTCTCCGTCACCTGATTCATGAAGACTCTCAGCACGCCTCGCTTGTGTTGGTTTCTGTTGCAGTTCAACAGTGTTGGGACTAACGCGTTATTTTCAGTAACTCAGTTACCGCTCTAAGAGGTGCTCTCACACGTCTTAAACCCAAAAGTGATGTTTTGAAAAATACTGTAATGTATCGGGCGATCACTTACTGAAATCGACTTCCACAATATCTGCTATCAATCACCAGCATAGTGGGTTTTAAGAATAGACTAAGAGGAGAGGTATTGCGGAAAGAGATTATTCTAGATCAGGGGTGTCAAACAAATTTTAGATCGGGGGCCACATGGAGAAAAATCTTCTCCCAAGTGGGCCAGACTGGTAAAATCATGGCAAGATAACTTAAAAATTAAAACAAATACAGATTGTTTTCTTTGTTTAAAAATAGAACAAGCACATTCTGAAAATGTACAAATCATAATCTTGTCGGGTTTATTTTACACTTATATATTGCGGCTAATAGTATTCTATCTTTGTCGTGTGTGGAAGACTTGCGCTTCTGGGTTTTTTGGATCACCAATCACCGACATCCCAGGCTCTTCCAGTTTTACGACAATGTTCTATTTTGCAATAAATTGTCTTTGTGCTTTTTGGCAGTTGTTTTTTCGTCAGTCTTGCTTTCTCTCGTGCTCGTGCTCCATCATCAACCAGCCCTCTCTCCTTTCCGGCTGCTGCCTTTAACAGAGCGACAGGTGATTGGATAAGCACGCCCAGGTGGGCCATCTACGCACCTGTTGCTGATCTCGAAGTCGGTCCTGGAACACCCCGCTTTGTTGCAGGACTGCAGGCCAAGCCCCCTTCCACATCGTTATTTATACTTTCTGAATAAATTATGTGATAATGTTGATCAGTCAACTAATTTTCAATCCATCAGGATAAAAAAATAACGAAATCAAATTACAGGATGTTATTCATGTAGTTTGCTCATTTACCTCGACTGGTGCACTAACATTTTTTTCTTATATATTTAGCATAATCTAGAAAGATAAAAATAATTGCTATTGCGACATCTAGTGGACACATTTAGAACAGCCATTTTTTCATTCAAAAATTTCGGCTCATTTTTATACTTCGCAAACTCATCCCGCGGGCCAGATAAAACCTTTTCGCGGGCCTGAACCGGCCCGCGGGCCGTACGTTTGACACCCCTGTTCTAGATTGTACCTATTGTCATGAATGTTTTTATTGACTCTTGACTATTTTATTGATTATGGGATAAGCAGTAGAAAATGGATGGATGGTCCTTTTTCGTCACCTATTGTTGGCCTTTGGTACACTAATGTGTATATTTTAGGCCATTGGTTGTTTGTTTTATTTCGCGAAAATATATACATCTATTTTTATATTACTATTTTTATCTTTGGTATGAACATTTTTATGTAACATGAGTAATTATTATTTTTTGGGTTCTTTGTTTTTGCTATGTTTGTATTATGAAATGGTATTATCTGATCATGTTGTACTGCATTTTAATCTTTTGTTTTTTGCCTGGACCCCATGAAGAATAGTCTCCACTGCGGTGTAGACTAATGGGGATCCTTAATAAACTAAACTAAACTGTTACTACATGATGTGTTACTGCGTTATTTTACGTTATTTTTTATATAGTATCGGCTAGAAACTGAGAAAATCTGAGTGTATTTTGTTGGAGAGTTGCGGTGTCGTCCTTCTGATTCTTCCTCTGTCACAATAGGCATGTATGTGTTGAGCGGGGGGCGTGTCTGTGTTTACTAACAAGACATCATTGCGGAGCCGAAGCTGAGATTATTCTCACTACTTTTCTTTTGTCTAGCACAAAGAAAATAACATTTTAGTGAAATGTAAGATGTGTCGTCGATCAAAGATCCCATTTACTGCCCAAAACAGCAATTCAAATCTGCTGAAAAGGCTACAAAAGCAACATGCTTCGACGAAGCGTGTAAAGAGAGACACACTTCACCTAAGGATTTTAACAGAGGCACAGCTAGCCAGGACAACATTGATAGAGCCATTGCAGCATATGTGCTAGAAGACATGCAGGCTATTTCTACAGTGGAGTCATCCGCTTCCAGGCAGCTAATTAGCCTGATACTGGCGTCAAACGACACGGAAACATTTTCCAAGTTCCGGGACACAGTGGACAGTGAGCACATAAACATGGAAAGCAAGCTAAAGAAGACACTCTAAACTCTGCCTCTGCTCATCATTCATCACTGAAGGAACACACACTCAATTCTCTTATATACTCTTTCATTCTAGACTTCTACAGTATTTGATTATCACATATGAATATATAGACTATTAAGTCCACAAACATAAAGAGGGATCCTAGTGGGCCAGGCCAATCTTGTTATTTCTCTAAACTAAAACTGGGGAAATGCATAGAGTGTTCTGGGCTTCACTGAAGACATGATTTTATTTCAGAATTCCTTGAGAGAAAAAAACGCCTGGTTAGGCGTGTGTATAGCAGTATGTGTGCTGTATAGTGACATGACATATAATCACGTCATGAGTGCCTTCTTTTGGTGAAGCCAGGTTTACAGCTATGTTGTGACATGCCGATATTATGCGGTTTGTTACTTATGTATTATATGTTGCAGCTATTTAAAATACAAACCCCGTTTTCATATGAGTTGGGAAATTGTGTTAGATGTAAATATAAACAGAATACAATGATTTGCAAATCTTTTTAAACCCATTTTCAATTGAATGCACTACAAAGACAAGATATTTGATGTTCAAACTCATGAACTTTATTTTTTTTTTGCGAATAATAATCAACTTCGAATTTCATGGCTGCAACACGTGCCAAAGTAGTTGGGAAAGGGCATGTTCACCACTGTGTTACATCACCTTTGCTTTTAACAACACTCAATAAATGTTTGGGAACTGAGGAAACTAATTGTTGAAGCTTAGAAAGTGGAATTATTTCCCATTCTTGTTTTATGTAGAGCTTCAGTCTTTCAACAGTCCGGGGTCTCCGCTGTTGTATTTTACGCTTCATAATGCGCCACACATTTTTGATGGGACACAGGTCTGGACTGCAGGCGGGCCAGGAAAGTACCCGCACTCTTTTTTTACGAAGCCACGCTGTTGTAACACGTGCTGAATGTGGCTCGGCATTGTCTTGCTGAAATAAGCAGGGGCATCCATGAAAAAGACGGCGCTTAGATGGCAGAATATGTTGTTCCAAAACCTGTGTGTACCTTTCAGCATTAATGGTGCCTTCACAAGTTACCCATGCCTTGGGCACTAATGCACCCCCATACCATCACGGATGCTGGCTTTTGAACATTGCTTCGATAACAGTCTGGATGGTTCGCTTCCCCTTTGGTCCGCATGACAAGATGTCGAATATTTCCCAAAACAATTTGAAATGTGGACTCGTCAGATCACAGAACACTTTTGCACTTTGCATCAGTCCATCTTAGATGATCTCGGGCCCAGAGAAGCCGGCGGCGTTTCTGGATGTTGTTGATAAATGGCTTTCGCTTTGCATAGTAGAGCTTTAACTTGCACTTACAGATGTAGCGACAAACTGCATTTAGTAACAGTGGTTTTCTGAAGTGTTACTGAGCCCATGTGGTGATATCTTTTAGAGATTAATGTCGGTTTTTGATACAGTGCCATCTGAGGGATCGAAGGTCACGGTCATTCAAAGTTGGTTTCCGGCCATGCCGCTTACATGGAGTGATTTCTCCGGATTTTCTGAACCTTTTGATGATATTATGGACCGTAGATGTTGAAATCTCTAAATTTCTTGTAATTGCACTTTGAGAAACGTTGTTCTTGAACTGTGTGACTATTTGCTCACGCATTTGTGGACAAAGGGGTGTACCTCGTCCCATCCTTTCTTGTGAAAGACTGAGCATTTTTTGGGAAGCTGTTTTTATACCCAATCATGGCACCCACCTGTTCCCAATTAGCCTGCACACCTGTGGGATTTTCCAAATAACTGTTTGATGAGCATTCCTCAATTTCAAGAACTTTATCAGTATTTATTGCCACCTTTCCCAACTTCTTTGTCACGTGTTGCTGGCATCAAGTTCTAAAGTTAATGATTATTTGCAAAAAAAATTTTTTTTATCAGTTTAAACATCAAATATGTTGTCTTTGTATTTATATCTAACACAATTTCCCAACTCATATGGAAACGGGGTTTGTCCATCCATCCATTTTCTACCGCCTATTCCCTTCGGGGTTGCAGGGGGGCGCTGGTGCCTATCTCAGCTACAATCGGCTGGAAGGCGGTGTACACCCTGGACAAGTCGCTTCCTCATCGCAGGGCCAACGCAGATAGACAGACAACATTCACACTCACATTCACACACTCGGGCCAATTTAGTGTTGCCAATCAACCTATCCCCAGGTGCATGTCTTTGGATGTGGGAGGAAGCCGGAGTACCCGGAGGGAACCCACGCATTCACGGGGAGGACATGCAAACTCCACACAGAAAGATCCCAAGCCCCGGATTGAACCCTGACTTCTCAGGACCTTCGTATTGTGAGGCAGACGCACTAACCACTCTGCCAACCCCTCTGCCACCGTGAAGCCCAACAGGGTTTGTAGTTTTGTCAATTTGTTCTGGCCCAAAATAAATTGGCCCTTTGAAACATATCTTTGTGTGTTGTATGTAGACCACATTGCTTAGCAGAGGTCAGTGATGCAAATGTATGTCAAGTTGATCAACAGATTGTATTATTCTCCAGTGCAATAACAGTACTAAAATGAAGGCCAAAAGAGCATTAATGGGAGCCTTTAAAAAAGAAAAAGTAACTAAAAAGTTACTTTTCAGAGTAACGCATTATTTTTTGGTGTAAGTAACTGAGTTAGTAACTGAGTTACTTTAGAAATAAAGTAACTAGTAACTGTAACTGGTTACTGGTTTTCAGTAACTAACCCAACACTGCAGTTCAGTGATAATGAAAATGTACCTTCTGGTGCATGGAGGTGTATACAGTTAAAATAACCAACTACTTTTTTCTGCTTCTGGTTCTTCCCGATCACCACCTAAGGATACAAATGTTAGATTGTATTGGTATTGGTTTGAATTCATTTCAAATATGCATACAGTTACAATGTGATATCTCACAATTTCCAGTTCCTCTTATCAACATGTTCAAAAAGGAGTAGGAAGAAGCATAGCTTATTAAAACCGACCCCTTTTCCATTACATATCAATTGCTAACAATTTTGTTAATTTCCTGTTCTCAATTTATTCCCAATAGACTCCATAAATGATAACATTAAAATGAATAAATAATAATTAGTGAATAAGTTGTATTTCACATGGTGAGATGAATAAGATAAGCAATAAGTTCAAAGGTAAGTCCCAATAATTCTTTGGGCATTCAGCACATTCTAAAACAAAAATGTAATATTGAGATATACTATAGATGTTGCACTAATTAGTTTTGTCACATAGATATCAGAGAGATATCAAAAAGATATCAAGTGTTTTCCATACATTCATTTAACTCTGGCGGCCCGCCACACATACATTTGGACCGACACATGACAGTAGAGATTGTTGTTTTTCTTTTTTTGTATTTGGCATCTTCCCACTTGCTAACAAAACACATCATAATGAAACTGTCAATATAGTTCACATGTGTCAAACTCAAGGCTCAGGGGCCAGATCTAGCCTGCCACATCCTTTTATGTGAGTGAAAGGTTACTCAGGGGTGTTATTTCATGTTGAGAGGGCTCTCATAGTGTCAGAAAATGGATTTAGAAGGTCAAACATTTGTATATGCTCCAGCTATGAAAACATTTGATTAACAATTAATGATTTCTACTTCGCAAAAATTCATTTAGCACGGTCATGTTCGGAACCAATTAACTAACTGTAGTTTGCTAGTAAAAATATATATAATAGTATAAAGGATGAGAATATGTCCTAATATCTAAAATTGTGATATATATTGCAGCCTCCTGTGATAACGATATATATCACAATATATTTTTGGGCATGTAAATGATAATAGAACCATTTCAGAACAGGTTACGAAGGTTCCTATTTTGGCATCTGACATATGCAGTAACATATTGCCTGATTTCCGGTTGTATTACTTCATAAAACTATTGAATCAATCTACTTACTAGTTTACTGTTAATATCAGGTTACTTTCAGTTATAACATGGTTCTATCTACACTTCTGTAACAATATAGTAAGCACGTATAGTATCTGTTTGGATACTTTACATTCGTTTTGGGTAATACAACAAACATGGGTTTTGATCCAATACCAAGTGGTTATAGGAGCAGTATTGGTAATACCAAAGCGGATACTCCACATTTTCCAGATCATTACATGATCACATTTTTTATTTATCACAATTATAAGACAATATTTTTGTAAGCAATCAAAAAAAAAAAAAAGTATTTTGGGTAGTAAAAACTATGGCTCTGGCCACTGTGGTATCGACCCAATATTAGGAAGAATAAGAATACAGTAACATGAACACAGCTGACTTGGTTGATATCTGTACACCAATATAGTGGCATAAGACAATGACGTGTAAATGATCTTAAAAATCAGCAGGCGGTTATTTATACAGCATTTTAAAATGCATATTTAGGGTAATTATAATATTTCCTGTGGGATCATGTTTTTATTAATACAAATACCAACCACAGTGTGGGGAAATAATCCTGTGACTTCTCCGACTAAAGTAAATAAAGATGCTTTCGGGAAAATTGTACCTTAGCGGCAAGGAGGCCCTTGGCAGCCAGCATGTCTTCCCCTCGGCTGTTCTGAAAGCAGTGGTACTCGGCCTCCTGGATCGGAAATCGGCTGGCAAGAAAGAGGCCACTATTGAAGAATTTGAAAGTGGAACAGCTGCACGGTGGTTGGCAGGCGTATCCTCCAATGTCATAGAGTATATGCCCAAAAGAAGGACTCAGCGTACAGGTGAGTTTTTGTGCGGCCCTTTTATCGAACACCTCCTCTAAGCAGAGAATGTCCACATTGGCAGGAAACAACGTCGACACTTCCCAGGGCACATCACCCTGTTGGCCAAGACCCTGGGAGAGTAAAGCACGAGGTGCCCTGCGCTGACCTGTTGGCCCCTGCTGGTTAGCGTTGTGGTTGGAGTTGTGCTGGATGGATGGTAACTCAGCAGACGGCTCCTTTGTATCTCCACAAGGTACATAAACCGCTCCGTTGAAGGCCTTTACTCCAAATACATCACTCTCGGGGGGCGGAGTCTGTCTGTCTGTGGCACTACATGAGGAGGAAGTAAGCACGGGGACAATACTGTTGGAGGGGCTAAGAGTACTGCAGCTGCTGGGGGAGTCGATAAAGATGCGGATGTTGGGACGGCCCACGCCCTGCGCTATGCACTCGCCAATAGCAAGAGCCCTGCGCTGAGTGTGTCCCAGGTTGTTAAAGCGAGCGAGGCTGTCGGGAAGAAGACACAAGTTGGCTGATGCAAAGCCAAACGATGCCTTTCCTTCTAGCTCAAAGCCACAATGGGTCTCACACTGCAGCGACGTCGCCTCTCGGTGGTAGCAGAAGGGTCTGCGCCACACTTGCAGCGGCGCCCACAGCAGAAAACCCAGCAAGGCGATGGGCGCCGTCAACAGAAACAGAATAAGGAATGTGATAGAGCCGAAGACGACCTTGAGGGGGTGGAGGTAGCATTCCTCCTCTTGTCTCTGCGTCTGCTCCAGGGTGGTCGACATGCACACGGCGATGAGGCGGTCAAGAAACCAGAAGCAAGGTAGAATCAACACCCATCCCGCCGCATGGACGCCGGCAGCACACCGGTTGGGAAATGGGGACGCCTCCAGGGCCATGCCACGGGACACTTTGTCTAAACTAAACCAGAAATCAGGTGTCGCTTCTTTCCTGGGCTATCCTTCGTGGACCCCACTCGAGACTGGAGACCGGAAAAAGAAGCTGCACGTTACAACACCACTCCACAATGTAGATTTACCAGAATGACAGGGGCTTCATGTCTGCACTTGCACTGACATTCACGGATTTACAGCAGACACATGCAGAATGTAGCACAAAATCAAACAAATGTGTTTCATTAGCTTACAGAAGAGGCGAAAAGAAAAACACAAAACAAATATATATTGTACAATGCTGGAAGAGAGTGCAGTAAAAAATAAACTGTCACACACTCAAGTGCATGAATAGATAAGATATGCAGTCTAACAGGAAAAAGGTGGGGTACGCTGCAAGGTATATTCAAGAATGATGTCGTAACTTCAGAATTTAAAACTATCCTCCTTATGCTATGTTCTAGTTTATGGATTTAGATTAGGGATGTGCCGATTGATATTGGATGATTTTCGTAAAAAAGTATGTGATTAACCATTGCCGATCTATGTATTTTAATGCCGGTTGTTGAGACAATATTTATTTTTGGTCTCCGCCTGACAAGACGCTAGCAGCTGATTGTGTGTCTCAGTCCCAGTAAATTTTGGAGTCCATGTATCCGTCAAGTGCCGGCAGCAATCATGCATCCCCAGGCCATGACACTACCAATGACATGTTGTAACATAGAAAGACAGAATCATTTTTGTAATCACTTGTGTCCCAATCTATTTAAACAATAATAGTTTTTTTTAGTCATTTTCAGTGGTGCAGCAAGGAGAACGAGTCCGAGTGCCGCCACCGTCCTGACTCCGCCCACTGCGGCGATCGACGTGACGGACACCACGGAGGACAGTTTGTACTGCTCTACAGCTGTACACTGACTACTTAATGGTATAGCCAAGTTTATGTTTTAAAGTATTGTCTTGGGATGTAAATCTCTCCACATTTCACGATTCAATTCCAATTTGAATGGTGACGATTCTTTTCAGAACCGATTCTCGGTTTACCAGCAATCTTGAATTGACCCAATTCTTGCAAAATATTCATCTGAATTATAATAAAGCTTTTACAAAACAGGTTAAAAAAAGCTACTCTTACGCGCAGTGAGTAAGCGTGGAGATGGCCTGGAAAATATATATTTTTAAATTGATTCTTGAAAATTTGTAATTGATTCAGAATCGTAATATATAACACTTGCGATTCGGAACAGCCCTAGTAGGATTTAATAGTATCAACTTTATTTATCCCACAATGGGGAAATTACGTGATTGCACTGCAGATTTTTACATACAGTAACAAAAGTACAACTTAATAAAACAACAAAAAATGTAAAATAAATAACACATATAGCGCACTAAACAATTGCACTATGTATAGATACAAACCCTGTTTCCATATGAGTTGGGGAATTGTGTTGGATGTAAATATAAACGGAATGCAATCCTTTTCAACCCATATTCAATTGAATGCACTACAAAACAAGCTATTCAATGTTCAAACTCAAAGAATTATTTTTTTTTGCAAGTAATATTTAACTTATAATTTAATGGCTGCAAAACGCGCTAAAGTAGTTGGGTAAGGGCATGTTCACCACTGTGTTACATCACCTTTGCTTTTAACAAACCTCAATAAATGTTTGGGAACTGAGGAAACTAATTGTTGAAGCTTTGAAAGTGGAATTCTTTCCCATTCTTGTTTTATGTAGAGCTTCAGTCGTTCAACAGACTGGGGTCTCGGCTGTCATATTTTACGCTTCATAATGTGCCACACATTTTCGATGGGAGACAGGTCTGGACTGAAGGCAGGCCAGGAAAGTACCCGCACTCTTTTTTTACAAAGCCACGCATTTGTTACACATACTGAATGTGGCTTGGCATTGTCTTGCTGAAATAAGCAGGGGCTTCCATAAAAAAGACGGCGCTCATATGGCAGTATATGTTGTTCCAAAACCTGTATGTACCCTTCAGTATTAATGGTGCCTTCACAGATGTGTAAGTTACCCAGCCTTGGGCACTAATGCACCCCCTTACCATCACAGATGCTCGCTTTTGAACTTTGCGTCGATAACAGTCTGGATGGTTCGCTTCCCCTTTGGTCCGGATGACACGATGTCGAATATTTCTAAAAACAATTTGAAATGTGGACTCGTCAGACCACAGAACACTTTTCCACTTTGCCTTAGTCCATCTAAGATGATCTCGGGCCCAGAGAAGCCGGCGGCGTTTCTGGATGTTGTAGATAAATGGCTTTCGCTTTGCATCACAGATGTTGCGACGAACTGTATTTAGTGATAGTGGTGATCTGAAGTGTTCCTGAGCCCATGTGGGGATATCCTTTAGAGATTGATGTCGGTATTTGATACAGTGCCGTCTGAGGGATCCAAAGTCACGGTCATTCAATGTTGGTTTCCGGCCATGCCGCTTACCTAGAGTGATTTCTCCAGATTCTCTGAACCTTTTGATGATATTATGGACCGTAGATGTTGAAATACCTAAATTTCTTGCAATTGCACTTTGAGAAACGTTGTTCTTAAACTGGGCTTCACGGTGGCAGAGGGGTTAGTGCGTCTGCCTCACAATACGAAGGTCCTGCAATCCTGGGTTCGAATCCAGCCTCGGGATCTTTCTGTGTGGAGTTTGCATGTTCTCCCCGTGAATGCGTGGGTTCCCTCCGGGTACTTCGGCTTCCTCCCACCTCCAAAGACATGCACCTGGGGATAGGTTGATTGGCAACACTAAATTGGCCCTAGTGTGTGAATTTGAGTGTGAATGTTGTCTGTCTATCTGTGTTGGCCCTGCGATGAGGTGGTGACTTGTCCAGGGTGTACCCCGCCTTCTGCCAGATTGTAGCTGAGATAGGCGCCAGCGCCCCCCGCCACCCCAAAGGGGAATAAGCGGTAGAAAATGGATGAATGGATGTTCTTAAGCTGTTTGACTATTTGCTCACGCAGTTGAGGACAAAGGGGTGTACTTCGCCCCATCCTTTCTTGTGAAAGACTGAGCATTTTTTGGGAAGCTGTTTTTATACCCAATCATGGCACTCACCTGTTCCCAATTAGCCTGCACACCTGGAGGATGTTCCAAATAAGTGTTTGATGAGAATTTCTCAACTTTATCAGTATTTATTGCCACCTTTCCCAACTTCTTTGTCACGTGTTGCTGGCATCAAGTTCTAAAGTTAATGATTATTTGCAAAAAAAAAAAATGTTTATCAGTTTGAACATCAAATATGTTGTCTTTGTAGCATATTTAACTGAATATGGGTTGAAAATGGTTTGCAAGTCATTGTATTCCGTTTATATTTACATCTAAGTTATCTAACACAATTTCCCAACTCATATGGAAACAGGGTTTGTAAATACTCCCATTTGTGACATACTGTATTTTAAGTCTTACTAAATTGATTACCCCTGAAGTGTTTCAGACATATTCACGATTCGCTAAGACATTTTGACTGCCGCAAATTGATCTGGTGCTACCTGTTCACGGTCGCTCACAAATACATTAAAACGCAGCTGGTCTGCCAGAAAATAAGAAGAGGGAGCAGGAGAATTATGTATCGCTAACTTTACAATGTATTTAATGAGTAATCAGACACCTTAAGATACTCTTAAAAAAAAAAAAAAAAACGTGTTGAAGAGAAATTTGCTCCAACCTGAAAAAACACTTCCGGGTGTCTATGTCTTGTGCAAGCAACCCACCGCTACCATTAAATAGACTGCAGCCTGATGGGAAGCCCATCCAGCTATCCATTTCCTACCGCTTGGGTCTTTTAAGGGTTGCGGGGTGGTGCTGGAGCCTATCTCAGCTACATTCGGGCGGAAGGCGGAGTACACCCTGGACAATTCGCCACCTCATCGCAGGGCCAACACAGACAACATTCACACACTATGGCCAATTTAGTGTTGCCAATCAACCTATTACCTTTGTAGGTGGGAGGAAGCCGGAGTACCCGGATGGAACCCACGCAGTCAACATGCAAACTCCGCACAGAAAGATCCCGAGCCCAGGATCGAACCCAGGACCTTCGTATTGTGAGGCACAAGCACTAACCCCTGTTTCACCGTGCTGCCCTCGAATGAAAGCATTGCGTACAATTCGGATTGAAATACACTGCAAACATAAATACTTCAGCTGCACTTATTTTAAAACAGTTCTATATTTGTATTACCGTGTTTCCTTGAATTGCTGCAGCGCATATATTATGCGCCTGCCTTGAATTACTGCCGGGTCAAACTCGCTTTGCAAAATAATTACCGCATGCTTAGTATTACCGTCTAGTCAAACTTGTGACGTCACAAGTGACACTTCCCCTGTCATCATTTTCAAAATGGAGGAGGCTGATTTCAATACCGGTAATTTGAAATCGCATAAAGGGAAGAAGATTAAGAGATATTCAGTAGGATTTAAAGTCCAAGCTTGAATCACACTCAAATTTTTACTGCATGCCCTTGGGAAGTGCCGGAGTGAGAAGAGGTTTTAAAATAATTAGCGCATGCTTACTTTTACCGCATACTTTTGGAAAGCGCAGGAGTGAGAAGAGGTTTTAAATTAAATAGCGCCCCGACAGCAATTCAAGGAGATACGGTAGTTGTCTTATGAATATGAGAGATCATTTTTCAATATTTCGAAAAATGACAGACAATTCATAAGATTTTTTAAAAGAACATAACAATGAGTCACACAAAAAAGACACGCCTTATTAAAGAGGATAACTATAATTTTAGTGTTGTTGATGTTGTCTTTAAAATGAGTCAGCTGGACTGAGGACAGAATGTTTAAACTACCAACCAGGAAGTAAGTTGCATATTCCCTGACCGAACATCTAGCGTTCATTCATCATTTTGAAGATAAAAAACACCTACAATACTATATTATAAACTGTATTATATCATCATATCAACACGAATATGAAGTGCTTTTTCAAACAATTGATGACATGCTCATTGAAGGTGATTACGTCGTCGCCAGTGTGTTGGCATGCTAAGCTATATATAGCAATGTTCACAACGAATATTAAACACACTCTTATAACACGCGCTGTATATATATGACAATATGCTAAACCGCGGTCATTATAACATTGATAATGCCCACGTACAGTATATTGTTATTATTGTGGTTATGTCAATACAGCATCGCATAGCTAGCGTCAGACAGCTAACTCAAACAGCCGTATTAGTACCCATCCATCCACCTAAAGCGAAGAATCCGGGGAGAACTCATTAAAGTTGCCAACATATTTACGTCACAGCCTACCGTGCAGTCATAACACACGTTAAATTAATAAACTACATCTTGAATAAACCAAAAAACGAGTCAAGGAGTCCAAATAAACACTTACCATGTCCGTCTTTCAATAATATTAAGCCAGCCTAACCCGACTGACGTCAGACAAAACAAAGCAGCTCAGCTTTGATATCAATTTACCATTTCATCCCGTATAATACTACCTCAATAGAATATTGTTTTCCAAACTATTTATTGTAAAATTTTCTGCAATTCATTTTGTTTCACTGGTAATATACATGCTTGGCAAGCAACCACAAAGTTTGGACAATCTCTGACTGATTGATTGATTGATTGATTGATTGATACTTTTATTAATAGATTGCACAGTTCAGTACATATTCTGTACAATTGACCACTAAATTGTAACACCCGAATAAGTTTTCAACTTGTTTAAGTCGGGGTCCACGTTAATCAATTTATGGTACAAATATATACTATCAGCATAATTCATCACACAGGTTAATCATCATAGTATATACATTGAATTATTTACATTATTTACAATACGGGGGGTGGGATGAGGAGCTTTGCTTGATATCAGTACTTCAGTCCTCAACAATTGCATTAACAGAGAAATGGACATTGAAACAGTGTAGGTCTTATTTAGTAGGATATGTACAGCCAGCAGAGAACATAGTGAGTTCAGATAGCATAAGAACAAGTATATACATCAGAAGTACATTTGATTATTTACATTAGGTTATTTATAATCCGGGGACATGATATGTGAATGGAGGAGGGTATTAGAGATGCACTTACTTTTATACCTGTTGGGAGTGCATTCCACATTGATGTGGCATAGAAAGAGAATGAGTTAAGACCTTTGTTAGATCGGAATCTGGGTTTAACGTGGTTTGTGGAGCTCCCCTTGGTGTTGTGGTTATGGCGGTCGTTAAGGAAGTAGTTTGACATGTTCCTCGGTATCAGGGAGGTGTAGCGGACTTTATAGACTAGGCTCAGTACAAGTTGTTTTACTCTGTCCTCCACCCTGAGCTAGCCCACTTTGGAGAAGTGGGTTGGATTGAAGTGTGATCTGGGGTGGAGGTCTAAAAGGAACCGGACTAGTTTGTTCTGGGATTTTTGGAGTCTAGATTTGAGGGTTTTGGAGGTGCTGGGGTACCAGTAGGTGCAAGCGTAATCGGGTTGAATGAGAGTTCCCGCAAGAATCTTCAAGGTGCTTTTGTTGACCAGAGAGGAGATTCTGTAGAGGAATCTCATTCTTTGGTTGACCTTTTTGATTACCTTGGTTGCCATTTTATTACAGGAAAGATTAGCCTCTAGAATGGAACCTAGGTAGGTGATCTCATCTTTCCTGGTGATACCAATGTCACCCACTTTTATAGTGAAGTCACTGACTTTCTTAAGGTTGATATGGGACCCAAATAGGATGGATTCCGTTTTATTTAAGTGTATGGATAGCTTGTTGTCAGCGAGCCAGGTGCAAATATTAAGGAGTTCAGCACTGAGAATTTGTTCCACCTGTGACTTGTCCTTGCCGGATACCAGCAGGGCCGAGTCATCCGCAAACAGGAACAATTCACAGTGGCATGCTGATGGCATGTCATTTACGTATATTAGGAACAGTAAAGGTCCTAGTATACTGCCTTGGGGGACTCCACAGCTTACTGAGAGGGGAGGGGACACGGTGCTGTTCACCTCTACCTCCCCTCCAAGTAAGACTGCATCCAGCTCGATGACGTTTTATCGAATCCGATTGCTCTGAGATTATCCAACAGTATAGCGTGGTTAAGGGTGTCAAAGGCCTTCTGAATGTCCAGCATGACCATGCCGCAGTATTTGCCCGCGTCCACCTAATGTTTGATGTGGTCGGTCAGATAGAGAAGGCATGTGTCAGTGGAGTGGTTAGTTCTGAAGCCGGATTGGAATTTGTACATTAGTTTATTAGTAGCAAGGTATCTATCCACCTGTTCATAAACTATTTTTTCCATTACTTTCGAAATGGAACTGAGAATAGAAACAGGTCGGTAGTTACCAGGTTCTAATTTGCTTCCTTTTTTATAAAGGGGAATTACTCTTGCTATCTTGAAATCCTTGGGTACTTGGCTTTATTTGATTGAGAGGTTTATTATATGTGTGATTATTGGGGCAATGGTGGTGGCAGAGTCCATGAGGAATTTGGAGGGGATATTGTCAAGGCCGGTGGCCTTGTTTGGGTGGAGCGCGCTCAATTTATCAAGCACCTCGTTACTGAGACCATTTCTAATCTGATTAGCGTTAGCTCCAAAGTACAAGATGATATCTGAACCATCTGTCTTTTTTCAAACACACTGACACCGGATAAGTATTAAGGTTCATATAAAGGAGATGATAATATGGCAATAATATACCACTTTTTGGAAATTATATCCAATTCTCACATAAATTAGAAGGGACAAATTGAGTTATCAGCAAGGCAAGTGGGAATGTGAACATGATACAAATACGTTTCTTTAAGTATGTGTGATAGTGGGTCACCTTGACATAGGTTTATCGCTGGACTATGCAAACTTTTCAATAGAAAATTATTTTCAACAAGATGTATCAATCAATCAATCAAAAGTTTAACAGGGCAAATGTTGACAGCACTCACTTTAGGAATATTTCGGCATACACGCAGATCACACCGTCCAAACATCTCAATAGAACATTATTTTCAACATGATGTATCAAAATTTTAACAGGGCAAATGATGACAGAACTCAGTTTATTAATATTTCAACATATGCGCAGATCACAAATTGTGCGTAGGTGCCTGATATCTGTTTGGAGCCTCATTTTGTATGATAAGACGCTTGTAAAATGTCAACTAATGAATGACAAGGTGCTTAAAAGGACATTTTACCACAAACATATTCCTAGCCTCTTTTTGCTCTGTCACTGTAAAGAATATATTAGTACATTTCCCTAAACATGATGGGTTTGATCACTAGCGGGTGCCAGGGTACAATATTTGCTAATTCATGTTTTAATTATGTTACATTTGCACCAACATTGACTAAAAAGTTTAATTATTGAACTATGTATTCCCCATGTGCCATATATACGATATAAATTTGGCCGACAATAAAGCAGATAATACTATAGATTAGCCCTGAAGTCATGTTGTGTTAAACAAATTTGACAGTGACAGCCAATGAATGCATCCTCAACTCAATGTAGCATTCTAGCTAGTGGCTAATGTGCAGCCACAGGGCAAAACCACTTCTAAGTCACTCGCTTTCATGGCAGCAAAAAAACACAAAGTTTCTCACAAGTTTCATTATCACTGGAGGACGAGGAATAGCTTAACATTCTACACGACACACCGTAGGAAGATATGCTAACTGCAAACTGCAACTCTTGAATGTAAATATAGACACTATAGGATCAGGTCGGTAACACAGTGGTTGGATCGATATTTTTTTACTATCAAATAATCTTATGTTGTTTTTGTTATTGTTTGCAAATTTAAAAAAATAGTCCCTAGACAGGGCTTCACGGTGGAAGAGGTATAAGTGCGTCTGCCTCACAATACGAAGGTCCTGAGTAGTCAGGGTTCAATCCGGGGCTCGGGATCTTTCTGTGTGGAGTTTGCATGTCCTCCCCGTGAATGCGTGGGTTCCCTCCGGCTTCCTCCCACTTCCAAGGAAATGCACCTGGGGATAGGTTGATTGGCAACACTAAATGGTCCCTAGTGTGTGAATGTGGGTGTGAATGTTGTCTATCTGTGTTGGCCCTGCGATGAGGTGGCGACTTGTCCAGGGTGCATCACACCTTCAGCCCGATTGTAGCTGAGATAGGCACCGGCGCCCCCCGCGACCTCAAAGGGGAATAAGTGGTAGAAAATGGATGGATGGATGGATAGTCCCTAGAACCAGAGGTTCTTAACCTTGTTGGAGGTACCGAACCCCGCCAGTTTCATATGCGCATTTACCGAAACCTTCTTTAGTGAAAAATAAAATATATTTTCTTAATTTAATGATGTTACTATATTAAAGAAATACTAACAAATATATATTTTACAAACAGAAAGTTACAGGAATGTACACATGATCCCATGCTTACATCTCATTGTGCAACATGTGAATGTTTTAGTGGGACCTAAATGCGATATCTAAAAGGGGTACAAAAAATTTCCAGCCCCACCTTGTACAGAGCTCATGAAAAACAATGTTGTTGTTTTTTTGTCATTGTAAGTGTGCCAAAACACTTATATTAGAAAACAATCTCATGGATTGCTGTCATTTGATTATAATAATAAAACATTGAACTTGTTATTTAGTCAGGTTTGGACGGAGGCTCTGTCGAACCCCTGAGGCCGACTGACCGAACCCCTAGAGTTCGATCGACCCCAGGTTAAGAACCACTGCCCTAGACACAGGAGAGCTTTGAGGGCAAAAAAAAGTGCCCCAAATGATTTAAATCATAGCCAATAGTAGAAAATCATTTAAATATTTAATTGATATTATTACACCTCATCCCTGTGTTTTTGTCTGATTATAATTGTGATAAAAAATGCAATCTTCCAATGATAATGAACATTTTAGGTATTAGTATAATTTAGCCAGGGGTGGTCCTGTTACAGAATTTACATTTTATAAAACAACCCACAGGTGACGGATATGTGCTACAGTTCTCAGTAAATGTTACAAAACACAACAATGACTAAAGAAACATACTTCAATGCACACAATCGGCAACAACTACATTTTGATCCATTAGTTTCTATCGGTTCCTTTTGCTCAGCTATTCATTTTTCTTTGTAATAATAGAAATAATGTAGAGTAAGTGGTTGACAAAGTCCAAGTGCATAAAAGATGTATTCGTCAGGGTTCAGGGACAGTTCCTTGTTGCCAAGCAGCAGCTGTGTCCACTGCCAACAACTTCAACACAACAGCCAATTAGAACTTGTTAAATGTGGTAAAGGATGAATAAATTCTCATTAAGTGGGGATTTTAAATCATGGCCTGTGTTTTTAATGTTGAATGAGGGCATATTACAGTCTTTCCCACACTATTGGTAGGGGAGCTGGATAAAACTATAGTCTAATTTGCATAGTTGGCCATGACGTATGTGCTTGTAATCCATCCATTTCCTACCGCTTATTCCCTTTTGGGGTCGCTGGGGGCGCTTGCGCCTATCTCAGCTACAATCGGGCTTGTAATATTTATGTAAATTGTAGACGAGAAAAAAATATTCAAAAAACATATCAGCAAAACAAATACAGTATGTTTAAAAATACAAACACATGTATTCTGCTTTCTTTTTGTGTTTTTTATGACAAAAGAAATATGTGTTTTATTTTGTATGCGCAATCACTGATTTGATTTTGGGCTGTTTTTTTTATTCTTCTGTTTAAAGTTGTTAATGTTTCGCCCCCAATCTAACTCATGGTAGAATCTCCAAAGTGTTTAATACGACCCTAAAAATTGCTAGATTGGTCACCAGTTGTAAAAAAACAACAACAAATAATTTAAAGTTGTCAGTTGTCTGAAAATTCGCAAGATACAGTATACTGAGAAAGTGGCAACACTGATCTCTGCTGTTATGTCTTCTAATTCTTTGGCAGACAAAGGTCTTTATTTATAAAAGTGCATGGATTTGAAACATTGCTTAACTACAAAACCTCATAATGTACAAACCCTGGCATAGCATACAGTTGTTTAATTTTGTAGAACAAAAGCAGATTGCAGACATGACACAGAACTATAAACCTTTGACATGGCTACCTACTGGCTTTAAAAAAAACACTAAAAGAAATCAGGAAAATAAATTGTTGTAGTCAGTAACAGATTTATTTTTAGATCAAGCAAAATGAAAATAATTGGATCACCCAATCCTGAAGTAAAATGTATGGATTAACCCTGTGAATATTCATTTCCAAAGCTAACACCGGCATCAATTAAATCTGTTCATTAGTCTGCAGTTAAAAATAAGTGCATACACTTAACTGTTCCACCAGGTGAGTTGACATAAATTCTGGTTTCAATCATGGCTAAACGCTCAAGTGTACATTGACATTTTGGACACATCTCTTATTCCATCAATGGAAAGGTTTGTAGATGATGACATAATTTTTCAAGATGACAATGCATCTTGCCATAGAGCAAAAACTGTCAAAACATTTCTTGAAGAAAGATATATGAGGTCAATGTCTTGTTCTGCAAACAGTCTGGATCTCAATCCAATTGAAAAAGTGTGGTGGAAATTGGAGAAAATGGTCCATGACAAGACTTCAAACAGCAAAGGTGATTCGACAACAGGAATCAGAGAAAGTTGGTGGAAGATTGATGAAAATGTTTGTTTGTCACTCGTTAAGTCCATGCCTCAGAGACTGCAAGCTGTTAAAATAGTCAGACGTGGTGCAACAAAGTGCTAGTGGTGTGTTGGAGAGTTTGTTTGTTTTTAATATTTCTTCATTTAGAATTCAATGATTACAAATATTTTTCCAGTCTGCTTTATGTAAAAATGAAACTGTTAACAGCTAACACCATTTATTTTCTTAAATTTAATTTAGTATGTTTTAAAGCCAGAAAGTTGCCAGTTGAAATGAAAAAACAGTGGAGTGTTTTAAGTCTCGTCTTAAGACCCGCTTTTATTCTTTGGCTTTTAACACTACGTGAGTTGTGTGGTCCTGTGTTTTTAAAATGTTTATTTCTATGTATTGTTTGAATTGGTTTTACCCTTTAAAATAGTTTTTAATCATATTTATATTATATTGGTTTTATTTCTTTATTCAGGCATTGGTGGAACAAAGGATAATATTTGAATATTGTTTTTAATGTTGTTGTGCAGCACTTTGGAAACATTTATGTTGTTTAAATGTGCTATACAAATAAAGTGGATTGGATTGAAATTACTATTTTTGTGTCATGTCTGTTATCTCTTTTTTTTACCCTTCGAGAAAATTAAACAACCCGGTAGTGGGACGGCGTGGCGCAGTGGGGAGAGTGGCCGTGCGCAACCCGAGGGTCCCTGGTTCAATTCCCACCTAGTATCAACCTCGTCAAGTCCGTTGTGTTCTGAGCAAGACACTTCACCCTTGCTCCTGATGGGTGCTGGTTACCACCTTGCATGGCAGCTCCCTCCATCAGTGTGTGAATGTGTGTGTGAATGGGTAAATGTGGAAGTAGTGTCAAAGTGCTTTGAGTACCTTGAAGGTAGAAAAGCGCTATACAAGTACAACCCATTTATTTATTTAGTGTCCACTCTGGAAGGGAAAGTCATAGAAGTGGTGCATGAATATAAATACCTTGGTGTTTTAATTGATGACTCTCTCGCTTTTAAACATTTTATTGATAAACTGGTGAAGAAATTAAAACTTACATTGGGGGTTTTCTTCCGGAATACAAGATGTTTTACTTTTGGTGTAAAAAAGCGCCTTGTCTCTGGTGATCTTTTTTATATGAATGCTACTTGTTGCTGTCTTCAGATGGTTGACTCTGTTTACTTTGCTTCTTTGAGGTTCATCACAAACTGTAGAGACGTTACTCACTTGACCAAGAATTGATTAACGTGGACCCAGACTTAAACAAGTTGAAAAACTTATTCGGGTTTTACCATTTAGTGGTCAATTGTACGGAATATGTACTGTACTGTGCAATCTACTGAGAAAAGTTTCAATCTATCAATCAAAAACCACTGTGACTTGTACTCTCGGGTGGGATGGCCTTCTCTGTCCACTAAGAGACAGTGTCATTGGTACACTTTTATTTACAAGGCTCTTCTGGGACTATTGCCCGATTATATTTGTACATTGATTTCACAGAGAAGTACGGACTCTTATGCTCTGAGATCCAACGATCAGCTGTTGCTATCTGTGCCTTTTGCTCGCACCGAGCTGGGGGAAAAACTTTTGTTTATGCAGCTCCTTGTGCATGGAACATGTTACAAAGAGACTGGAAGATGACTGAATTTGTTATCGTTAAATGCTTTTAAATCTAAACTGAGGGGATTTAAAGGTTATCTGTAACTATTTTACTTGATGTCCATCCTGTCATTTTACTGTGTAATGTGAATGTAATTTTATGTGTAACCTTGCTGCCTCTTGGCCAGGACTCTCTTGAAAAAATAATTTTTAATCTCAATGGGATTTTTCCTGTTTAAATAAAAGAAAAAAAGAAAAAAACATTTTTTCCAGGGGTTTCATTTAAGTCAACATGGTAAATCAACAAAGTGATCTGTGTCATTTCACAATACACAAGCTTTAACATTTGTGCGTGAGCTCATTTATTTTCTTTGCTGTTGACTGCCTTGTTCTTGTCAGAGCAAAATATGCTAATTGCATAAACTGCCACAGCTGCTCGTTATCAAACTCCTATTTTGATGTTCCTTAATTTTGGTTATGATATACTGTACCGTACTGAGCATATCTTTTTGTAGCAATACTTTGCGTGTCAGTAAGTAGCGTGCAGAGCTCCACAAAGGCTGATTTGTCAACAAATGCAGTGGAGTGTGTTTGTTTGTTTGTTTTGCAGGCTACTTGCTCGTTAATGGAGGATGACAAAGAGAAGGGGGCGATACAACTGTATGTTTGAGGTTGTGCCTGTATTAGCCTCTTTATTAAATATCTTTTCTAAAATATAATATATATTTTCTTGGTCCAGCCCCCCTGCTACAAAAAATGTTGGCAATCTAGTTCATATATTTTAAATCTTGATAATTGTTCATCTGAGGATTCAGAGCAAACAAAAACGTCTTTCCCCCAACACTGTTAGAATGCAAACAGGAAAAAAAAGCTGGTATTTGCTTACTAATGCCACAAAATTCCATGGACGTTTCCGTCTGAGGTTGCCACAGCAACTGATCAGGCAGTAGGACATATAGGCACTATACGTCCAAACGTATACGTTTGGACAAACGCCTTGATATTGTCCACAAAAGTGAAAACGGTTATGGAGAAAAAAAGTCTCCACTGCCTGACCAGTGAGGATAAGAAAGACCTGGAGGGAGACATGGAAGGCATACTTGCGAACCCTCCCGGATTTTCCGTGAGACTCCCGAAATTCAGCGCCTCTCCCGAAAATCTCCCGAAATTCAGACGGAGCTGGAGGCAACGCCCACTCCAGCTCCATGAGAACCTGACTCAATGTTGTGACCCTCTTAAACAGGACAATACTGCCATCTACTGTACATAGAATAGAATGTCTGTTCTGAAGCGCACAGTAAAGAGACGTAACTTCATCACGTCGCCTGGTTATTGACTCCAACCCAATATATTACACCTTCGACGAGCAAAATGAAGAAATACGCTTGCAAGTTCCAGAACGATTGGAAACAAGAATTTCAGTTTATCCAGGAGAGTTCGAAGGGGAAGGGGTATGTTGCCTGTACATTTTGTAGAACAGACTTCTCCATTGAACACGGTAAACGGATATACTCAGCCATGAACGGTCAGTCAGCAAAGCACAAAGCGTCTGCAGCGCAGCATCGTTCACAACCCAGAATTATGGCCCAGCTTGCAAAATGGAGACCCGATGGTGTATCTTATGCTGAGACAAAGATGGGTGGCTATGCTGATAGCTGGAAGCAACATCCCGTTCTCATTTGCGGATGTCTACAACAAATCCGTGAAGGATGTTCCCGGATTCGGAGATCGCTCGCCAATACGCAAATGCCAGAACAAAGCTTATTCAAATAGTGAAAGGTAAGTGTTATTGTTGTTTTTTAGTAACAAGCAAGCACAGTAAAGTTAGTAGAACAACTGTGTTTTTTTTTTACTGTGTATTTGATAGGCGCCGTCCGAAATTCAACTATTTGTTTTATTTATATATATATATATATATCCATCCATCCATTTTGGGGTCGCGGGGGGCGCTGGCGCCTATCTCAGCTGCAATCGGGCGGAAGGCGGGGTACACCCTGGACAAGTCCCCACCTCATCGTAGGGCCAACACAGATAGACAGACAACATTCACACTCACATTCACACACTAGGGCCAATTTAGTGTTGCCAATTAACCTATCCCCAGGTGCATATATATATACATATATATACATAGCTAGAATTCACTTAAAGTGAATGGGTGAATGTGGAAGTAGTGTCGAAGCGCTTTGAGTACCTTGAAGGTAGAAAAGCGCTATACAAGTACAACCCATTTATTTATTTGTTAAAGTCAAGTATTTCATACATATATATATATATATATATATATATATGAAATATATATGAAATACTCGAGTTGGTGAATTATACGCCACCCCTCTTAACCACGCCTTCCGTCCCACCCCGACCACGCCCCCACCCCCTATCCCCCCACCTCCCGAAATCGGAGGTCTCAAGGTTGGCAAGAGTAATGGAAGGTGAAATCAAAAGGCGGGCTTCCATCCATCCATTTTCTACCGCTTATTCCCTTTTGGGGTCGCGGGGGGCGCTGGCGCCTATCTCAGCTACAGTCGGGCGGAAGGCGGGTTACACCCTGGACGAGTCGCCACCTCATCGCAGGGCCAACACAGATAGACAGACAACATTCACACTCACATTCACACACTAGGGACTATTTGTTGCCAATGAACCTATCCCCAGGGCTTTGACGTCTCAAATACATAGAGTAGATTATATGGTCACTGATGGGGAAGTGGTTCAACTGTGAGTGGTTGTTTGCCTACTTTGTATCCTGTGATTGACAGGTCACCAGTCCAAGGTGTCCTCCGTAGTGAGCCGGAGCCTATCCCACGTGAGAGGTATGGTACAATCAACCACAGCGGACATATAGACATGCAACCATTCAAAAACACAGGAACATGCAAACTCCTCTAACAGTCGTTCCAATGGATATAACAGTTAATTCATAATTATAATACATACTAATAATTATAACAAAGACATGCCATGTTAAACATGCAACTACTTGAACCAAGATTTGTTTTTTTGTGCTTCCAGTGCCTTTAGACTAAATGCAGTACAAATAATTCTAACAGCCTCCATACAATACCACTAGGTGGCAGTCTAGCTCTTAAAACACGTTTCCTTTCTATTCTAATGGCTTAATAGTTTTACTGTAGCTTAGTATTATCAAACATTGGTTGAATTTGTGTTAGGTAAAAATATTACATGTCACTCAATACTACATGTACCATTCTGAAAAAGAGGAATTCACCAAAAAGACAAAGAAAATGTGAGATTAAACACCTACCTTACGTCCAACGTTAGGTTGAATAAGCTAACTTTGATCAGCTGCTCGTGAATTTGCGACTTCTACTAATAACATGGCAAGTCACCTTCAAAAGCAAGTTACTCTTGAGTGCAAATATGTCCTCAAGTTTATAGTGATAGAAAACAATACATTAGCACGATAAATGATACAAATATGTTTTGGTGGTGGATTAACATGCAGTTTTTTGAAGGCTCGGTTAATTATTTCCACCTTCACAACACAGTCAACACTTTACGGTAGCTACTTCTTCTCGTTGTGCAATACTTTACCTATAGTCCATATGGCGATATTATGGGGCGATACAGCAATAGTTTATATCAATTCGATACCAACAGGCAAATAGAAGAAATATAACAAACTGTTAAAGCATCTGTTAAAATACATGTAAATACATCAATATGGCATAATGTAACAATCTCAAGAAAGGTATTCCTTCTTGTTACATATAATTGTTCAAACTAAAGTCAATTGTGTGGAAACCAATTTTTGGCTCTGATTGAAATGTTGTCTTAGTCACTAAGACAACATTTCAATCAGGGCCAAAAATTGGTTTCCACACAATTGACTTTATTTTGACCACTAAGACTTAGTGCCTCATGCCCAGTGACTTAATTGGTGTTTATAAAAATTATAATCATCAATCAAAAATAAATGTATATAGCCCTTAAGGATCTATTTTAGGCCCCATCCTGTTCGCTCTTTATCTCCTCCCTCTTGTAGATATTTTTAAGAAACATGGAGTGTTTTATCACTTTTATGCAGATGACTGCCAAATTTATATGCCGATTTCAAAAAGCCACGGCCCCCTGACACCCCTTCTTAACTGTCTATGTGACGTCAAGGCTTGGTTAGCCCAGAATTTTTTAATAATGAATGAGTGAAAAACGGAAATTTTAGTTTTTGGTCCGGCCCTCACTGACTTGGGACCATTGCAAAATTATGTGCGTCCCAAAGTCACCAGCCTTGGCGTCACTATAGACAGCGATTTTAAACTAGACAAACAAGTCAATGGCGTTTTAAAATCGTGTTTTTATCACCTTCGTCTTTTAGTAAAGGTTAAACCGTTTTTATCATTTAACCTTTTTGAACTAGTCGTGCATGCTTTTATTTCAAGTCGCCTGGACTACTGCAATGCACTTTATGCTGGCATTAGCCAAAAAGCTCTCTCCCGGTTGTAGTTAGTCCAAAACGCGGCAGCACGACTTTTAACAGGGGCCAGGAAACGCCAGCATATAACCCCAATTCTTCAGAGTTTGCACTGGCTCCCTGTTCATTTTAGAATTGATTTTAAAACATTGCTGTTTGTTTTTAAATCTTTACATGGACTGGCACCTCAGTATATCTCGGACCTCATCCAAATTTACATCCCTGCGCGCGCTCTGAGGTCCGAAAGCCAGCTCCAGCTCGTGGTGCCCAAGACCAGACTTAAGACCAGGGGAGACAGGGCCTTCTCTGTGGTCGGCCCTAAGCTCTGGAACACTCTGCCGCTCCATGTTCAAACTGCTTCCACAGTGGAGTGTTTTAAGTCTCGTCTTAAGACCCACTTTTATTCTTTGGCTTTTAACACTACGTGAGTTGTGTGGTCCTCTGTCCTCTGTTGTCCTCTGTGTTTTTTATACACTTTTATTTTTATTTTACTGTTTTAATTGATTTTACCCTTTAAAATAGTTTTTAATCATATTTGTTTTTATATTTTTTTTATTGGTTTTATTTTTATTAATTTTTTGTTTTATTCAGTCATTGGTGGAGCATAATATTGTTTTTAACATGGCTGTGCAGCACTTTGGAAACGTTATTGTTGTTTAAATGTGCTATATAAATAAAGTGGATTGGATTGGATTGGATTAATCACAGGTGCCTCAAGGGCTGCAAAGTCTGAACCCAAGGGCTGCACAGACCAGTGGTCTGAACTCACATCCTGGGTAACCGGCTGCAATGTGGGTACAGTTTTTGCCAATTATTCATGATGATGTCAGAGTCCAGACCATTGGGGTCAAGCAGAAGATTGTAGGAGGTCTCCATCCAGGTTATAGAGGAGTGGTCCATACTGGGTCGTAACTTCCAGACTGGTATCTCTCCAGGGATTATCCGTGGCCTTCTCCTTGTAGGAGAGGGTGCAAAAAAAAGAGAAGCGACAGGTCAAATGGTCAAAAATCTAAGGTATAAAGATGAGTTTTAAAGTGTGACTTAAATGCTTCTACTGAGGTGGCCTCTCTAACAGTTGCCGGGAGGACATTCCATAGTACTGGAGCTCGAATAGAAAACACTCTATAGCCTGCAGACTTTTTGGGGGCTCTGTGTATCACTAATAAAACAGAATTCTTGGACATAGTTTTCTGGACGGAAAATTGGGGAACAAAACAATCAACAAGATAAGATAGCGCTAAGCCGTTTAGTATTTTGTACGTAAGAGATAAAACCTTTAAGTCACACCTTAAGTGTACCAGGAGCCAGTGCAGGTGAGCCAGTACAGGCGTAATATGATCCAATGTTCTTGTCCTAGTCAAAAGTCTAGCAGCCACATTTTGAACCAACTGTATTCTAATAGTCCATCCATCCATCTATTTTCTACCGCTTATTCCCTTTTTGGGGTCGCGGGGGGCGCTGGCGCCTCTCTCAGCTACAATTGGGCGGAAGGCGGGGTACACCCTGGAAAAGTCACCAGCTCATCACAGGGCCAACACAGATAGACAGACAACATTCACACTCACATTCACACACTAGGGCCAATTTAGTGTTGCCAATCAGCCTATCCCCAGGTGCATGTCTTTGGAAGTGGGAGGAGTACCCGGAGGGAACCCAGACATTCACGGGGAGAACATGCAAACTCCACACAGAAAGATCCAAGCCTGGGATTGAACCCAGGACTGCAGGACCTTCGTATTGTGAGGCAGACGTACTAACCCCTCTGCCACTGTGAAGCCCGTATTCTAATAATGCTGGACCAATTTGAGACAAAATGTAACAAATGCATGTACACTGATTTCAATGTCACTGGTGGCATTCTAATAATGCTGAACCTATTTGAGATGAAATGTAACAAATGCATGTATACTGATTTCAGTGTCACTGGTGGCATTTCCGTTTTCTTAGCATTAAGATACAGGAAGTAGCCAGGCATCCATTGTTTTAATTTCATTAAGACACACCACCAGATGACAACAATCTGGCATGTTAGTCAGCTTTAGGGGCATGTAGAGTTGGCTGTCATCATAACAATGAAAACTAACCGTATTTGCGAATGATGTTGCTTAATGGCAGCATATAATTCCTGAAGAGAGCAGGTCCAAGCACCAGGACTCCGCACGTTACCTTAACATACCACAAGGTCACGATATAATGGGACACACAGTGCATCCTTTCAGTGAGATAGGAGGAGATAAACGAAGAAAAAAACTAAGCTTGACATACCGACACATGATTTCATGAGTTGTAAACGACAGTTATAAGCAACGGTATCAATAGCAGCACTGAGATCTTGTAGCAGCAACATGGATGACGCATCTGCATCCATAGTTAACAACAAATCATTACTCACTTTTGCGGGGTTATCTCAGAAAGATTTGGCCTGAACCTCGACTGGAAGGGTTCTCAAAGATTGTTAGACGCTAAGTATTGATTTAGTTGTTGTGCAACAATTTTTTGGAGGATTTTAGAGACAAAGGGGAGGCACGACAGCAGTCTGTAGTTTAGCAAGTCCAAATCGAGGTTAGGGCTTTTGAGCAGAGGATGAATAACCACGGTTTTGAATTCTAGGGGAACAGTACCAGAGGAAATTGATAAATAAGTGATATTTAGCACTGATGGTCCTAATATTACAAACAGCTCCTTGATGAGTTTCCCAGGAAGCGTGTTAAGTGGACATGATGTTTGTTTTGTCCCATTAACAAGTTGCAAGAGTTCCTCAAATGTTACTTCATCAAAACATTTTTTTTGGAAAGCATTTTGTGTGATGCAGTATGCATACATTCACATCTATGTTTATGGAACCCAGTTGAAGCTTGCACTTGGTGTCTTCAATCTCCTTTCTAATGAGCTCAAATTTTCTGTAAAGAATTGCATAGAAGCATCAGCCGAGTGGCAGCACGGAGTGGGGTTAGTGCGTCTGCCTTACAATACGAAGGTCTTGAGTAGTCCTGGATTTAATCCCGGGCTCGGGATATTTCTGTGTGGAGTTTGTATGTTCTCCCCGTGACTGCTTGGGTTCCCTCCTCCCGCCTCCAACAACATGCACTTGGGGATAGGTTGATTGGCAACACTAAATGGTCCCTAGTGTGTGAATGTGAGTGTGAATGTTGTCTGTCTATCTGTGTTGGCCCTGCGATAAGGTGGCGACTTGTCCAGGCTGTAACCCGCCTTCCGCCCGATTGTAGCTGAGATAGGCACCAGCGCCCCCCCACGACCCCAAAGGGAATAAGCGGTAGGAAATGTATGGATGACCAAGTGGGTGGAGCTACTGGGAGAAGACCCTGGTTGGGTTAGTGATGCTATGGTGTCAAAATTTTTTTTGACTTGTTCTTATTAAGACAAATAAGATTACAGTAATATTTAGTTTTAGCTATGGTAAGAGCATGTTTGTAGATTATTAAATTATCACTCCATGTTTGACAGAAGACCTCTAGTTTAGTCGCACGCCATTTGCGTTCCTGCTTTCTACATGATTATGTAAGAGTTCCGGTTTCTTCCGTTAGCCAAGGGGTACGTCTCTTAGGGGCCTCTATTAGGTTTAATGGTGCTATACCATAAATAGTATTGTGCTAGGCATTATTAAAGTTGTTATTGAGGCTGTCAATGGAGCCCACATAATTTGGGAATGCTGCCATAACCGAGGGCAGTAGGCCGGAGAGTCTTGGTTGTAGCAGCATGACAGTGTATTAATATATTTTATTACTAGTTACTGGTAAGTGCACTTCCTGGTATGCCCCTCCTGAAAGAGTCACTTATCAAATGACATGAAGTATATATATATATGCAAACCTAAAACTATGAGCTGGCTTTTCTAGTTTGTTGTGAAACAAGAGTGTGGTTCAATAAAGGTCTAAGTAATCCAATAAAACTCTTCTTATAGCAGTAGCAACTCATTCATCATCATTGCACATGTAAACATTTGGTGCTTTATTAATGCAAAACATTGGCAACAGAATGTGTTTTGAAAAATACACATATTAGAATTGTTTTTGTATATTTTAACTTTATTTCACACCGAACTTTCAGTCATGCATTAGAAAATGCAAGGTACTGTAAAATGAACCCCTTGCATGTCACATTCAATGTCAGATATGACATTCAACAGCTGAAAAAACTGCTTCATCAAACAGGTCAAGTATAAAAAGCTACATTTAGGAGTCTCCAAGACAAATATTATAAATCTCCTCAAATTATTGCTAGTTTCCCCACTCATATTCTTCATAGTGCTTTATCATCCACCGTATGAATGTTGCAATGGACTAACTAAACACACCAACACGAAAAAATAGAGGGTTTATTATTCTAAATTTCCATAATAAATACATACAGTATATAATTTAAAAGGCACATTTGGAAAACAAAATGAAAATATTTCACATTCAACAATTTTTTTTTTTTGCTAGATTGCTTTTGAGGTTTATTTAAACAAGGTGATTTGTTTCCCCCAATGTCATATGCTATGAAGACTTTCTTTTTTAATTTTTATTAGAAGAGGGAGTTAGAAGTTGTCTGCATAGATTCTCTGGACATAAATACTGGTCCAAAACTAAGAAATACTGAAAAAAAAAGCACTTTATGCTTCTTTTGGTATATAGTGGGGAAGACACCTGATCATAAGACATGAATGCAATTGGGAACACATAATATATACAAAATATGAGGTCCAGTTTGTAATTTTTTATGGTATGTATAAATATTAAATATTTGACAGTGGAAAAAATACTGATGTAATTTTAATAAAATACAGTATTTGTTTGCACTTGATTTTCTTCACTTATCAAGTTAAAAGCTGGAGCTGACAACCCTTATTCTAGATCCTTCCGCCTCCTATAGTAACATTCTGTCAACTTTTCTTCAGAGTTCTTTTTTTTTTTTTTTTTACTGCATACGATCTGTCTGGAGCTGCTGAGGCTGGTACTGGCTAAAGGCAGCGGCAGCAGCGGCAGCACCGGGGGTGGCAGCGGTAGCCAATGGCTGCTGGACGGCATAGCCGTATCCGGCTGCTGTCATGTAGCCCGTCGGCGCCGGGGAGGCAGCGTAGGGATACTGTTCATAGGCGGCGGCAGCTGCGGCTGCGGCAGTGGCTGCTGCGGAGTACTGGGCGTACGCTGCTCCAGTGTAGTCGAGATAGGGCGAGGTGGCAGCGGCGGCAGCTGTTGCCGTGGCGGAAGAAGGCTGCACGTGAGGAATCATCATACTGGGTTGGACGAACGCCTGAGGGTAGACATAGTGAGCCGGGATCCTGTCAGACACAAACACACACTGGGTTCAAAGGTGAGCCACGGTGAGTTATTCTTCCAACGAGCAGGTGCAAAAATTCATCAGAACACAGCAAATCCATTCATTAAATGAACAACCTAGATAAGAAAAGTTAAAAAAAGCAGCACAAGGAAACAAGCGCAATAAAACAAAATCCTAAAAAAAACAACCCACAGTGCTGAAAACCGTTGTGACAAAATGCGAGCTGATCGCACAACACCGCAAGGTCAAGAAAGGAAGTGGATGTAATTGTGTCCACCAAACAACACACGTACAGGCATGCCCACACATGTTAGGTCCTTCATTAACACAAATAAAAACAACTTCACACAAGTTCACTTCTCTACCGTGTCAACTGTGGTGAATGGAAGACTTGACATTTGCGTGTAATTGAAATAATCCGTTACAGTGTCAAGCTGTCCCTATAGCGAAATTGTATACTGTACATATTATAACATTTCAAAATAATATGCCCCAGCTTCGCAGTCAACATGTCCTCTTATTATGGATGAGTGACTTGTTGACACCAAGTACAGAGTTGCGTAGCTTTCCTACTAAATATGGACGTGGGATCAAATCCAGTAAAAAGAGTAAACGGCACTTTTTTTCTGTGATCTGTTAGCAAGCATCACTTACTGTAGGTGTAGCGTAAGTATCCACACCTGTAGAAATGTGCGTACGACACTTATGAAGTTGCCTTGAGGCAGCGCACATTTCCACATCAAGGTCAGTTTTGATGCATCTGCTGTAAAGAAGGGCGTACCGCAGATTTGTACATGAGGACCCAGGTCACTGCTTTAGCCCTTGCTCTATAGGTGCCATTTCCTTTTCTATGGTCATCAACATCTTTGGTGGCATCACACAACATAATCAAGCCAAAGGAAAAGCACGCACGCGCACACACACACGCGCGCACGCACACTCAAACACGTAGAGTTAATCCCCACAAAATTGAACACAAGGTTAGTTTTTGTGTGACTTCCCTGAATATATACTGTATATTTTTTTAGTCGATAGTCAATATCATTCAAATGTTGCTGTAAAACTAGTAGAAGGAGCCAAAGAGTATATTCGGCCCTTCTTTGAACTCTTAGTCCCTTACAGAAAATATAGAGGAGCAGGTGTGCACGGGTTATATCTGTCCTGCATTTGAACATACAACTGCAACCCCCACCACACGCACGCACGCACGCACGCACGCACACGCACGCACACACACACACACACACACACACACACACACACACACACACACACACACACACACACACACGCGCCAACTTGACTGACAGGGGAGGCTGCAGGCAAAGCTATTTTTGCTGCAGTTGTCATGTCCAAAGGACACGCTGATCTCCTTCAGTAACACATGGCAGGGCACTCGTCCGCTACAACCACTTTGCCCGAGTCTGTGTGACCTCCCTCCATTGATATCACGCCGTAAGGGTCGGACAAAATGTCGGCAAATAATCATGTCGCTGTCCATTGTGAGGCAACGTTGCTATTACGATGACTATTTACATCTTTATTATGTAAGGAGACGTTCTAAATGAATTCCAATGCCTCTTTCATATTTCTATGGGTCAACAATGCACCGTACAAACATGTTTTATCAATTGCTGTATCATTATCCTTTTATTATGACAAAAATGATATCGTATATTGTTGTTTTGTGATTTCTATACCTTTTAGACTTGTAATCACTCATATACAACCCTATTATTGCACAATTGCCATATCGCAAAACCATATGACTTATGTGACAATTAAAATGTGGTGACAATATCAAATGATACTTTTTATTCACGTTGGTGTGAAATTTCAGTCGCCGTATCATGATACTAATGTGGGCAAACTATTGTGATGATATTGCATCTCCCCTAATAGATATGTGTTTTTCCCCCACAATTACTGCATGTTGAGACAGTAGTTATGTGCACATGGACACATTTAATTGGATTAAAAACCTAACAAGAATAAAAATGCTTCATGTAAACACTTCAGTCGGAAAATTCTGACCCGATCACACATTTGGATCAAAATGTCATTCCGGTCGAGACGGGTGGTTAATGGCGAAAGTAGTTCAGATTCTAGCGCATTAAAACACATCTTCCGAAATTTGGGTTAGAATTATCCTTACTGCGCATGTCTTTGATGTCAGATGTACTTTGTTTGTGGAAAGGGACTAAATGTAATATTCCCGGAATGAAGTGATTGTCTTGCTGCTGTCACCACCCTCAACATATACAGAATTTGCGTTACATACTTTTGAGTGCATAGCTTTAGAACGAGAAAAACAAAAGAATGTGTCTATGTAACAATAAAATAATTAACGAGCTGTTTTAGCCACGACATTATCGTTAATTCAAGTGCTAACTGCTAGCCTCAGACCAGACACAGACAGAATCACACAACATGAAGACGCGCGGCAACCCGTACATAATCACAACGTAAAAGGCACTGAACAGCTCAATTTCAAAAAGAGAGGTAAAACAAAAGTAGTGAACAGAAGGAAAAAATTATGAATTAATACAGTGATAACGTTGAACAAGCAGAAATGCACAAAGCCATGTTTGTTTACAGTGAAAATCACTGCTTAGTCAGCACCTGCTGTGAGCGAACTCCTCCGAAAGATGGCAACCGTAGCACAAATAACACACCTTTCTATTTGTTAGGTTCTCCGTGTGTCAAAGTAAAGTATTCTGATGTAATGTGTGATGCATAAAAACGCATGTCATAATCAGATCATTTATTTCAGGGTCCATGTACACAGTAACATTCTAATCTGAATGTCAATCAGATTAAATAAATGTTGTCCATGTACATGTAACTCATGATTATTAATTGATTAAATATATTGTGTATTGATTAATATAGTTTCACTGTCCCTGTTTTGGGATATTGTTGTGGGCAAAATATTGTGAGGATATCGCATCATGTGTTACTCTTATACATATACCCATTAGATATGCATTTATATGGTCTTCTTATAAGCACTGCATATGTATTGATAATATTACAACATCGCAATTATACTATCCCTTATACAATCTATATTGTGCACAAAACATGTTATCGTATTTTAGTTATGTTATTCCGAACTTGTTTTTTTTTTTGTCCTGTCCAGCTTGTCAGGCCAATCATATTATTCCTTGTTATTCCGATCACGACTAGATATCATGTATATTCGAATAAGATTAACACACTATTAGTGTCAATAGAAAAAAATAGAGCAAAACAATATCATGTAACAATATAAATATATATTCCTACTAAAAACACTAAACAGATTTGTCTTTAAACACATGTATAACTTTTTTTTAGCCTTTAAAAAAAAAAAAAAAAAAAAAAAATCAACCAATTATGCAAATAATATGCCGATGTCATTTTGACATCTTCCTGGCAAAGCTCCGTACGCCACACATTGATTGCTGGTCTGCGGGTAACACTGAATGGATTGGCATCAATTAGGGATGTAGCGATAAACAATATTAAGATTAACCACAGTAAAACTCAACAGTTGGTATTACTGTTTGCCATCCATATTATCAAAAAACTGATTGATAAACACGTTGATAAACTCACGGACTGAAGGGCACTAACTCATTAACTTAAATGCTAACATGAAAGTAAGAAATATTAATGCCTTTCCTCATGAAACCCCAATCTAAACATACATAAACAAATTACTGTCTGAACAACTAAGATATTTAATTGTGCACATTGAACCTACAAGGTGTGCTCTCTTAGAACAGAGTGATCGATAGAACATACTGATCGATATATACTGAGGAATATAGACAGATGTTTTTACGGTGCGTTCAAGTATGGCTGAGCAGAGTAGAACATCACAACGTCCGCCAGAACACTCTTATCAGTGAAGCATTAGCAACACAAATGATAAACACTTTTCATATCGTTACATCCCTAGTAATAATACTCAATTGCTGTATTTCAATTATTTATACGTTTATCAAACAGTCTGTATTGTAACACATTGATATCTCAGGGAAATTATTATGTTAATTACACTGCGATCCCACCATTATTGCCCCCACCAGGGTGGGTTGCAGTGCATCTGTTCATAGCGCTTCATTTTTTCCACGTTTTGTTATGTTACAGCCAAAATAGAAGATACTCATTTGGTCCTCTAAAAATCTACAGACAATAATGACAATGTAATTTAAATGTATTTTTTTTGCAAAAATATTGAAAATAAAAAATTGTCATTGTGGAATAAGGCTGTAACATAAAAAAATATGAAAAAATGTAAGCGCTGTGAATACTTTCAGGATATATTGTATGTCATTTTTGCTTTTGGTTTGTTTCTGGTGTCAGTTAGAAAAAAAACCCTGAAAGTTACGAGGATTTTTTTTAAACAATGCCAAAAATTAGATAATTTTGCTTCTTAAATTTTGGGGATGATCTAGATAATTATGTATATTTTGAGCTTCAACTTCAGAGTGTGTGTATGCCAGCGGCCCCAAAGACATTAAGATAGTGGACAACTGACAAGAGTGTTTACTCTGTTTTTTTTCATACTACTATAGGGAGTTCAAAATGTTATGGTCACATTCTGGTGACAAGAACAAGTGATTACATTTCGGGGATGGATTTGGGACTTTTTAACATAATTACTTTAGCTAGAGCCTGCTGGAGGTCTACGCTCTCTAGAGGCATGTGAATAGGATAATTGCCTTATATTGATGTATATGAATACTGAATTATCAATCGCTGTATCAATTTTTCCAATTACTATATTAAATATATATTCTGTAGTATGATTAAACCTGACAATATTGTGGAATCATATCATGTTACCCAAACCCTTATTAACTTTATGTATTACCATTATAGGGGTAAAACACTGTTAATATCATGTCGTGCTTGACTTTGAGTCCTACTGCTATAAGAGATGTATTGAACTGTTGATAATATAGATAGCAGTTTTTCAATTAACTTTTTCAAAAGTTTTAAATCATAGGTGTCAAAAGTGCGGCTCAGGAGGCATTTGTGGCCCGCAGCTTGAGTTGTTTGTCCGCAAGATGTTGCGGATTTTTTTTTTTTATACAAAAAGAGCAAAAGACAAAAGGTATGAAAAAAAAAAGAGGCTTAAAATGTAATGAAAAATGTGAAAGGAGTATGTGGGGGATGTTTTTGATGTTTTTAAAAAAGCTACAGACATAATATATAAAAACTTAGTGCCAACTTTGTGTTATAAGTGACAAATTGTATTTTCAGTATTTATTAGTATCAACATTTTAGCTTTTTCTCATTACATTATGTTTTTGGTTTTTTACCGATAATATTTTGCGGGCCAACAAAACCTGAGCTCCTGTCCGCAAATGGCCCCCTTGCGGAACCTCTAAAAGAATGAATAATAGTACACTTTGTCACTTCTAACATAAAGCTGACACTTAGTTTTATCTTTAAAAATGTATACTGTCTGTTTTCATAATGTTTTAACAATAAAATATCAAAATGGCTCCCGCATACTTTGACTTTGTTATGCGCCCCTTGGTGGAAAAAGTCTGGACACTCCTGTTTTAGAGAAAATAACATAAAAGGAACCTGGGCTTTCCTAAATGCATATGATGCGTTTTTCTAGTGAGGAGTTAAATAAAGGTGCTTTGTAAGTGAACGGACCACATGGTAATCTGCAGCATGAACCAAAAGGCTTCCACCTGTTGTCCACAGCTGAGCGCCGATGCCTGCGCCATGCATTATTAACAGCGCTGCTCCCATTTTCCATACGAATTTGAGAGGCCGCAGAGATCATTGTAGCAGACAGCTGCTGCCTAACAGGCAGATCTTGTGTCTGAACATTTGTCTGTTGACCTGTGGAGGCCGTCAGACGCTTTGTTATCATATAGGTGTACATTGGAACTGATAGCAATGGGTTAATTGAAAGGAAAAACTCCCACATGCAGGCCTTTTGTTTTGTTGCAGTGGAACCAATTGGGAAACCATCTTTTTTTTTTTTTTTTTTACAACAAAACAATCACTTCAAAGGTTAACTTCAAAACCGAAGGGAGCAGAATAATCAAAGCACAAAGAATTAAAATAATCAACACCCCACTGAAGAGTTACACTTTTCCCTATCAAAAAAGTATTGATTGAACACACAAAAAACAAAACAACTTCCCATCCCCAGTAGAAATGAGCACACAAGTTAAGCCGAACACCACATCATACTAAAAAACAAACAAAAAAAACAAGCACACACAAATCTATGTGCTATGAAAAACAACAAAAACATGAAAAAAGACACCCATGCATCTAGTCACCATTTCTGCTTGTTTGTGTATGTCACAGTTTACAGGTAACACTTTCTGCCCAATGTAGCTATTCCTCAAACCATCTGATATTTTAACCGTTACCCAGCCTGTCGGATCAAAGAGAGAGACAGACAAACATCAAGTCAATCCGGCAGTTGGCTAAGGAAGGGGGGTAAAGGACACATGTTCAATTCCGTCACAGTCACTTGTCATCACTCATTTGTCCTCGTTCAGCAGGTGGTGTGCACCAGGGGTCCCCAACCAACCCAACATTTGTTACTTTCTGTGGATAATAAGTAAATGTGGATGTAAATCACTTTAGGACATGTATTTATTTTTTTAATTAAAATATACCTCAAGCTGTAAAATATGTTTTAATAATAACAAGGGTCTAAAGTTTTCAAAAGCTTTTATACATGTCTGCTGTATTGCTATGCTCATTGAAAAATAACGGTTGAAATGTAAGAAAATCAAGCAAAACAATATAATGTACCTTAAATAGTTTTGTGTTTAAATGAATATAAGTCAATTTTAGTTTAGTTTTTTTTTCAAAATAAAATACCTAAACTTTTTAAATGGCCCCTGTATGCTTTGACTTTTTGGTATGCGGCCCTAGGTGGAAAAAGTTTGAGCCCCTCTTGTTCAGAGTAATACAAAGTAGGCATTTTAGGGCTTTTTATGTTATATCTATGCAACAATATTTTTGCTACAACTTTCCACAATTGTATTGAAGATATTTCCAGTCCCATTCATTTAATTAAATAAATATGACTAAAACAACACTCTTTGGAGAAACTGACATTGAAACAGCGAAAAAATAAAAGCAGCGTATGACCATATTTGCTTCTTTTATTTTTTTCCCAGCAAACTAACGTATTTTACCCTTCTTTTTCAGCGCCATTTTGTTTTATATTTTGAATTTGTTTACCGTGTTTATCTTTAATGGGAAAAATGTGGTCCTTCCAGAGCAGCATATTTTCCAGTCAGCTCAGCAACATCAGTATAACACTTCTTGCAGACCATAGTTGTCCAAAAGTTTTCCAGCAAGGGCCCGATACAGAAAAATTTAAGGATGCGGGGGCCACTTTGATCTTTTTTTATATTACTAAAAACAATACGATGAAGGTTAATCAATATATGCTTAACTCGCTCAACCGAAAATAGACAATTTCACTTTGTGTCATGGGTAACAAAGCAAACTCCAAAATATATACATTGCGAGAAATTTGTACATATGTTAATCATGAAGCGGTATGCCGATCGATCGGCCATTGATCAGTATCGATCGATTTCCGTGAAAAAGTACACGATTAATGCATTTCAATGCTGATCACAAACTGCAATCTCCGCTGGCTGCCACTATTTTTAGTCCAATTATGTAACCATGTGTCTCCATACACAGTGGGGAGCCTCTCCTCTGAACTAATAATAATACCCTCTATTACGGCAAAAAAAACCCTGCATTTCTTTGTCTCTTAAGTATCATTATTAAGTATAATTATCAAGTATCGTAATCACTGGAGGACAAAGATAAACATGTTACACACAAAGAAGAAGAATAAGAAACTAGTTTTAATGTGGCATTGATATTGTTAAGCTGTCACCATAAATACAATGAAACATTTACGGTTAATACATGTGATTGGTATTGTTACCGGCCGATCTCCCTCATGATTGATCGGAATCGGCTGTACACAATATTGATTGGAACATCCTTAAAATCAACAAAGACAATAAAAACATGTCGTCTGCCATTTTTTTTTTAGCATTCATTTTTGGGGGTGAAATGGGGCAGGTTCTATTTTTTGTTCTTTGTTTCTTTAATGTTCTAATCTGAGATGTGTTAATTTCGTCTGAAGGTTGTCTCATGGTCCAATAAAAAATTAGCTATAGGACACAAATGGCTCCAGTTTGGACAACCCAAAGACGCACAGATTGTCAGCCATTTAGTTTTTTAGCTCCCATTTTTGGAGGGATTGGGGATGTCTCCATTTTCCTTTGTTTTTGTAACGCTCTGATCCAGGACGTGTTTGTTTTGTCTATATAGAGATTATGTCGCGGGCTAATAAAAAAAGATCTTTGGGCCGTAGCCTGGACAGCAATTATGTAGACAGTATCATCAGGCCTTCAAAATAAAAGCATGCCAATAAAATAAATGGCCCCAGGGCCGCGATATGAAAATCCCATTTTTGGGTTTCTGTAGTCTAATCAGCGTTTTAGGTCAAAGGCTTGGCATTAATGAGCTCAAAAAGGTTGGGGACCACTGATGTACAAAATTTAAAGAAAACCCCATAAAGACCATTTTTAGAAGGGATTTTGTGACATACCCGTACGGTCTTTGAATGAATGCCGGGTGGATCTGAGGCATGCCGAATGCAAAGCCTAGAAAAGGACACAGAACCATTGTTAAAATGCCACATTATAGTTCCACATTGTGAGGGATGGGCATCCCATACCCGGCTGTATCACCCTGGGCTTGGCTCCCAGATAGGCCAGGTTCACGTTCGCTTTCCTGCCATCGATGATGGGGTTAGGGTCCTTGCAGGCTCGGTCAGCCGAGGACCGATCAGCCATGGTCACCTACAAGAACACCACAAATAAATGACTACTATGACAGTGACTAGTCCCCAAAACAGGGCTATTCTTCTGACGGATTGGGAAAATTTTGCTTCGGTAATGACACCACACAGCCTACAAGTTCAGTTCAAAACTTGGGAGATAAAAACTTTTTGCAGCGAATTCTTAAAAAAACCCACTGAAGTTTTCGTGTTGTTCTTAACCTTTTTGAACTCGAGACCCAACTTTTCCACTACAAAAGGACAAAGGGCTCACTCAAATATTAACACTGAATTAGTAATCTTACTCTTGATTTGAATGGTATTCATTAATGGTATTATATCCAACCTACTTACAGTTTAACAGGATAGACGCTGTCAAATGATATAAAAGCATGTGGTAATAACAAACATCATCATCAAAGCTTAGGTCAGGCTGATTACAAAATATATATTAAACAAATATACTGCAAAAGAAGGGACTCTGATGAAACAATAATTTACATTCCATAACCCAGTGGTTCTCAAATGGGGGTAAGCGTACCCCTGGGGGTACTTTAAGGTATGCCAAGAGGTACGTGACATTTTTTTTAAAATATTCTAAAAATAACAATTCAGAAATCCTTTATAAATATATTTAATGAATAATACTTCAACAAAATATAAATGTAAGTTAATAAACTTTGAAAATAAATGCAACAATGCAATATTCAGTGTTGACAGATAGATTTTTTGTGGACATGTTCCATAAATATTGATGTTAAAGATTTCTTTTTTTGTGAAGAAATGTTTAGAATTAAGTTCAGGAATCCAGATGGATCTCTATTACAATCCCCAAAGAGGGCACTTTAAGTTGATGATCACTTCTAGGGCACTTTAAGTTGATGATCACTTCTATGTGTAGAAATCTTTATTTATAATTGAATCACTTGTTTATTTTTCAACAAGTTTTTAGTTATTTTTATATCCTTTTTTACAAATAGTTCAAGAAAGACCACTACAAATGGGCAATATTTTGCACTGTTTTACAATTTAATAAATCAGAAACTGATGACATAGTGCTCTATTTTTACTTCTTTATGCTTTGTTCTGATTAGAGGGTACTTGAATTAAAAAAATGCTCACAGGGGGTACATCACTGAAAAAAGGTTGAGAACCACTGCCATAATCCATTACATTTTAACTAAATACATAATTGATACTAATGTATATGTTTCATAAAAAAACTTTTAAATTACTTTTTAAATAAAGTGCCAATGAAAATACAGTTTCATCACAATAGTCTTCATTTTTGTACTAAAGAAACTTCGCTATGACTTTAGCTCCAGACTTCTTCTGCTTGTTTGATATTGTCATTACTGCCACAAGTGGTGAGAAACTGCATTACAACTAAGTACCTCTGTGGCCCATACAAACCACAGCTGAGAAACAAGATCTATTTTGGCAGCCTTCAATGGGGTGTCTTGCCCTATGGTTAAGAAAACCTATAAGATCCTTGCATTGACATTTTAACCTTGTTAGCAAAAATAAAACACTAAGTAACTGAGTCGTTCCTCAAGACATCCCTTTAGGTACTCTTTTTTTGTCATTTTTTATGCAAAAAAACATTGTAATTTGTTTCGCCCCATGATTTTATATAGTTTGAAGATGATTACCTAAGAGCAGCAAAAAAGGAAATACTTTTTAAAATTTTACTAGACACCCGCCTTTCGCCCGATTGTAGCTGAGATAGGCGCCAGCGCCCCCCGCGACCCCGAAAGGGAATAAGCGGTAGAAAATGGATGGATGGACATTAGGTTTGTTTGGTATTATAATAATGGTATTAAATTCGTATCGGCGATACCACCCTGAATTTTACTTGGTATTGTATCTGAGAGAAAATCAGTGGCATCGCACATCGCTACTGAGAACTAAGGGGTACTCAAAAAAAAACGTGTCACATCCGAATCACGATTCCTATTTAATCCAATTCCTCCACATCGATTCATAATTTTCAAAAAACATCTTTTAAATTCCTTTTTTATTATCCATCCATCCATCCATTTTCTACCGCTTATTCCCTTTTGGGGTCGCGGGGGGTGCTGGCGCCTATCTCAGCTACAATCGGGCGGAAGGCGGGGTATGTTTTAGGATATTTCTATGCTTACTTGGTGCATGTATACGCCAGTAACAAAAAGGTTTTGTAACCTGCAACCTGTTTTGAAAAGGTTTTATTTAAAATTACTATACCAAAATATGCAACCAGGTCTTGAATCTAGGTATGTGAGTCAAATGTTAGAAATGAATAGATTTACATGAAACCAGTATTATCAGGTAGGTATTTTAAAGACAAATGTAGTGATTAAAGTATCATTTTCCTGGGGTAAATATTAAGAAAGCTATGGACTTTTAAATCCGGTGAAAGTGCACACATTTTTTGGCCTACTTCAATACAAAGTAGGGCTCAATATTTTAAATGTGAACTTTTGGTCAAAAACGTCTATTTACAATTGTTTTTAAAAAGAAACAGTTATTGCTAAAATTCATGAAATAATTGTTTGAAATGACGAAAAATTTGTGTAAACATGGAACAGACTTGTGAGTCACCAAACAAACGGCCAAGCACTCGGCGGGTCCAAAAAAATCTGTGCCTATCAATTTAAAAAATATTTGGCAGACTTAGATAAAGTAAATGTAAAACTTATATTATCATAAGGATTCCAATGAACATTTTACTTACCGTAAATTATTTGCATCCATCCATCCTTATAGAGTGTAAATTTGACTCATTTTGTCAGAGCTTGTGCCAAGAGTACTTGTTCAATCGAAAAATTAAGATATTCTAATTAAACTAGGATGTGTTCTAAGTCATGAGTATTGGTGTATAGTGGTGATGAAAACAACACACAGTTGAACTCTTAAAACAGCGGTCCTGTCGCTACTTACAATCGCGCTATCAAATGTGAAACGCTCTCAGTGACCACTGCGAAGATCCAGCTAGCAGCAAAAAAACACATACCTATTGAATCTTGTTGAATTGGGAATTGAATATGAATCAAATCATCAACCCAAGAATCAGGTCGAATTGTGAGGTGCCCAAAGATTTCCTGTTCTACTGAGAAGCAATTATTTTTTCAAGTTTACATAAAAAAATAAAAAATAACTCTTGACCACCACAAACCTGTTCTATGACACCTTTCTTCATCTGTTGTGGTTGTTCTGGAACACTCACAAAAGAGGATACGGAAAAAGAGAAAGTGCACGTGCAATCTACCGATATGTCAAAACATTTGAACAGGCAATAGAGAAAATAGTTTTTTCACTCGTTTTATCTCGCATTTACGATTTTTAAACACATCAACAAAATCAAATAACAGATAATGGATCATTGATGGTCTGCTTCCTGTTTTTTTTCCCATTAAACCAAAGAAACAGGGGAAATAGATTTTTATGTTAAATTAGTTTTCTATTCCAAACAAAAAACAGTTGGGTGCCACGTACACAAACCAAAAAACGTCAGCAGGAGGAAGAGAACGGCAAAAAAAGACAGTGATTTTATTTTTTATCTTTTGCTGCACACACAAATAACATAGCTAAACTAAAGATGTAAAAGTTGCAAACTGGTCGCATTGCCATTTTGACTGCAGCCACACTTGAAAAGATCAGATTCCAAACAGATTCAGACTATGCCCCGATGGCTGCACACTTAATCTGAATCAGTTGCCCTCGAATGATACTATTAGATCTTTTCGGATCAGATCCAGGCCAAGGTAGTCCAAATCCGATTGGAATCTGATCTTTTAAAATGTGACTTCAGCATAAATGGAAATGCGAGCCAAAGGCCACTTGTGTCACCTTTAGGCGAGCTACGTTATTGGTTTGTGCGATGGAAGACGCAGCCTGCCAGTGCAAGTGGATACGTCATCACGACATCCAGTTTATGTCAATAGTGAGCAAATAATATGTTATATGTAATATATTATATATTTGGATTTCGAAGATATAACGATTGTTGAAGGACTAAAAATTACTTGTACGCTGAGGCGTTTTTGCTTACATGCTACGTACGTTGTGAAAGTTGTTTACATAAGTGAGTTGAAAAATAACACTAACGTAGATCCGTGCTGATGTCTGTTTCTCCTCAACTTAACAGCCTTAAAAAGATTAGAACCCCTTCCAAATGTATTACCTTATATATATATTAATTCATACATTATTATTTTAATTTATTTTCACGTAAAAAAAAACACTTAAATATGTGGCGAGATTTATCTATTTTTGTAATAGTAGTAGCAGCGACTTCCTTGTTCATTTACAGAAATCAGTCAGCATCCTTATGTTTTTACTTTATCAAACTGCATATGCAAGTGACATATTGTGTGAACACAATGTGGACAATGTAGCCATATTGTCATCCCTTTGGGTTGAGTTTTTTCTTGCACTGATGTGGGATCTGAGCCGAGGATGTCGTTTTGGCTTGTGCAGCCCTTTGAGACACTTGTGATTTAGGGCTTTACGAGTAAACTTTGATTGATTGGGGCCTGGGCGCGTTCATACTGGAGTCTAGTAAGGATCACATTTTACCTGAAATCTGATTTGGGCCACTTGCAGAGTAAATGTAGTCGATGTGACCCAAATTTGAAGCGAAAATATCAGATTTGAAAAACTTTGGAGTGTTCCGACTGGCAAAAAAATATCTGATCTGTGTCACTTGAGGGCAAAATAATAACATTTGGAGCCATTCATGCACGAGTGCAGAGATTCTCAAACTGTGGAGTCAGAGTGTGGTACACAGGCTTCATCTGGTGCAGGGGTGTTAAACTCATTTTAAAATCGGAGGCCACATGGAGGGGATCTACTCCCAAGTGGGCCAGAGTGGTAAAATCAGGGCACGATAACTTAAAAAAAAAGACAACTCCAGATTCTTTTCTTCGTTTAAAAATAGAACAAAGACATTCTGAAAATGTAGAAATCATAATTATTATTATTTTTTTTTTACACTTACATGTAGCAGTTAAAAGTATTCTATATTTATTTGTCATTATTTATACTTTCTGGAAAAAATTATGTGATAATGTTCATCAGTCAACTCATTGGTGTTAATTTTCAATCTTTACATGTAGCGGTTAATAGGATTCTATATTTGTCGTTATTTATGCTTTCTGAATAAATTATGTGATAATGTTCATCAGTAAACTCATCGGTGTTCATTTTCAATCTATTAAGATACAGAAATAATATCAAAATCAGATTACAGGATGTTAATTTTGTAGTGTGCTACTTTTCCTCGATTGGTTCACTAGCATCATAAGGTTTATTTGTATTTTTTTTTTACATATGTAGCATAATCTACAAAGATACAAAGAATTGCTATTGGGACATCTAGAACAGCAGTTTCTTTCATTCAAAAATTTTGGCTGATTTCTATACTTACCAAACTCATCCCGCGGGCCGGATAAAACCTGTTCGCCAGCCTGATCCAGCCCGCGGGCCGAACGTTTGACACCACTGATCTAGTGGTTTGCCACAGAACCCCCGATTAAATATTTGAACACAGTGTTACTGTTCAAACTGAGTGTTGATCACTAAAGACACTTTTAACTGCCGCTGTGAACCAATGTCACCTCCATATTTATACTGTTGACTGTGAATCAGATTGAGCAATAACGTCATGTTACTCACTGTCCCTTGTATATAATTTATTTTTATTTTAGCTCAGTACCGTGTGACTTGTTGAAGGGTGGACGAGCAAAGTAAGACTTTCATTGTATGGCAAACTGTTTAACTGTGCATATGACATACTTGCCAACCTTGAGACCTCCGAATTTGGGAGATGGGGGAGGGTGGGATTTGGTGTTAGCAGTGGGTGTATATTGTAGCGTCCCAGAAGAGTTAGTGCTGCAATGGATTCTGGGTAATCGTTCTGTTGTGTTTATGTTGTGTTACGGTGCGGATGTTCTCTCGAAATGTGTTTGTCATTATTGTTTGGTGTGGGTTCACAGTGCGGCGCATATTTGTAACAGTTTTAAAATTGTTTATACGGCCACCCGCAGTGTGACCTCTACGGCTGTTGATCAAGTATGCATTGTATTTCCTAATGTGTGTGTTAAAGCCGCATATATAATGTGACTGGGCCGACACGCTGTTTGTATGTAAGAAAAGCAAACGTGACGACAGGTTGTGGAGGACGCTGAAGGCAGTGCCTTCAAGGCACGCCCCTAATATTGCTGTCCGGGTGGAAATCGGGAGAAAGGTTGCCCCGGGAGATTTTCGGGAGTCTCCCGGGAAAATTGGAAGGGTTGGCAAGTATGGCATATGACGATAAACAATCTTGAATCTAATGTTACAGCAGCCAAAACATCAAATATACTTGTTGAATGTAACATATGTCCTGTTTTTCATGAATTTTTAGGTCTACAACGCTACTGTATTTTAATGTTGGTCATCACTTGGAAAGCGCTTCTGAGGAGGTTCCATCCATCCATCCATTTCCTACCGCTTGACCCATTCGGGATCCCGGGGGTTGCTGGAACCTATTTCAGCTGCACATGGGCGAAAGGCAGGGTACACCCTGGACAAGTCGCCACCTCATCGCAGGGCCAACACAGATTAGACAGACAGCATTCACACTCACATTCACACACTAGGGCCAATTTAGTGTTGCCAATCAACCTATCCCCAGGTGCATGTCTTCAGACTTTTTAAAATGTTTATTATTGAAGCAATATGGTTGTTAAAGTTAAGGATTTAGGGGATTTATGGTCACTTGTGAGGGCCCCAAAGGGACTTGTGTGTGTGCCAAAGTGTTAATGTACTGTAAATCAATCAATTAATCAATCAATGATTATTTATATAGCCCTAAATCACTAGTTTCTCAAAGGGCTGCACAAACCACAACACAAACCACAACAACATCCTCAGTAGAGCACACATAAGGGCAAGGAAAACTCACACCCAGTGCCACTTACACCCAGTGGGACGTCGGTGACAATGATGACTAAAGAAAACCTTGGAGAGGACCGCATGTGAGCAACCCCCCTCTAGGGGAACCGAAAGCAATGGATGTCGAGCGGGTCTAAAATTAACAACCATATTGCAGCAATATGGTTGTTAAAGGCCTACTGAAACCCACCACTACCCACCACGCAGTCTGATAATATTTCATCATTGATATATAAACTAACATTGCAACACATGCCAATACGGCCTTTTTAGTTTACTAAATTACAATTTTAAACGGTGGTAGAGGGGTTAGTGCGTCTGCCGCACAATATGAAGGTCCTGCAGTCCTGGGTTCAAATCCAGGCTCGGGATCTTTCTGTGTGGAGTTTGCATGTTCTCCCCGTGAATGCGTGGGTTCCCTCCGGGTACTCCGGCTTCCTCCCACCTCCAAAGACATGCACCTGGGGATAGGTTGATTGGCAACACTAAATTGGCCCTAGTGTGTGAATGTGAGTGTGAATGTTGTCTGTCTATCTGTGTTGGCCCTGCGATGAGATGGCGACTTGTCCAGCGTGTACCCCGCCTTCCGCCCAATTGTAGCTGAGATAGGCGCCAGCGCCCCCCGCGACCCCAAAAGGGAATAAGCGGTAGAAAATAGATGGATGGATGGACAATTTTAAATTTCCCGGGAGTTTAGTCTTCGAAACGTCATGTAATGATGACGTGTACGCAAGACGTCACGGGTTTTTAGGAAGTATGAGCGCTTCGCGCACACACAGCTAAATGTCGTCTGCTTTAACGGCATAACTATACAGTTCTTTGAACATCTGTGTTGCTGAATCTTTTGCAATTTGTTCAATTAATATTGGAGAAGTCACAGTAGAAAAATGGAGTTGGGAAGCTGTAGCCTTTAGCCACACAAACACACGGTGATTCATTGTTTAAAATTCCTGGATGTGAAACTTTCCTATGGATCAGAGCGCGGTCCAGAGAACATGGATCCCGACCACATGTCAACCAGCAGGTTTCGGTGAGAAAATTGTGGTTAAAAAGTCAGTTCTTACCGGAGAAAAGCTGAGCTTGTGCCGTCCATAGCTGCCGTCGACTCCCCTGAGACACTGCGCGTCAAGACACCCGTGGAGACACCCTTCCGACTATCAGGTAATATTAAACTCACTAAAACATTAGCAACACAATAGAAAGATAAGGGATTTCCCAGAATTAACCTAGTAAATGTGTCTAAAAACATCGGAATCTGTTCTAATGCAATCGCGTTTTTTTTTTCTTTCTCTAGTCCGCCGCTATCAATATCCTCAAACACAAATCTTTCATCCTCGTTCAAATTAATGGGGAAATTGTTGTTTTCTTGGTCCGAATAGCCCTTTTTGTTGGAGGCTTCCATTAAAAACAATGTGACTATGTGAGGAGCCATGAAACATGTGACGTCTTCGTCTGTGACTTCCGGTAGAGGCAGGGCATTTCTCTTAGCACCGAAAGTTGCGAACTTTATCATGGATGTTCTCTCCTAAATCCTTTCAGCAAAAATATGGCAATATCGCGAAATGATCAAGTAGGACACATAGAATGGACCTGCTATCCTCGTTTAAATAAGAAAATCTCATTTCAGTAGGCCTTTAATGTTAAGTATTTGGGAAATTTCTGGTCACTTGTGAGGGCACCAAAGGGACTTAAGTGTGTGTTCCGATATGTTAATGTACTGTAAATGGATTTTACTTTTTAAAATGTTTATTATTGTAGCAATATGGTTGTTAATCTTAAGGATTTGGGGGATTTCTGGTCGCTTTTGAGGGCAGCTTGGGAAGAAAGTTTTAAAACCACTGCACTAGTGTGGCTGAAGTGTCTCGCCCAAGGTCACGACGGCAGTAACTCTGAAAGCGAAAGCTGGATTCATACCAGGAACCCCTCAAGTTTCTGGACAGCCATTCAAACTTTCAAGAAATGTGTCCCCCAAACTATTGGGTTGAATATCCATTACAACATTACAAGATAACCACAGCATTATTAGGAACGATTATGTTGCAATACTCACAAATCCATAACCCCTGGACTTCCCAGTCTGCCGGTCTGTGATGACCACAGCCTCCTCGATGTCCCCAAACACCTCAAAGTACTTCCTGAGACTGGAGTCGGTGGTGTGATAAGGGAGACCTCCCACAAAGATCTTGGTGAAGGTGGTGTCTTTCTGGGCTGAATGCATCTTCTTTCTGTGAAGTGATTCTTACTTTTAAAAAAAAGAAAGATAAAAAAAAAATTGCTCAGATGAGGTGAAGAAACGTCCGAGTTGAGGGAGTGTGTGCGTGTGAGTGAGAAAGTGTGTGGGACAGGACAAGTAAGTCCCGGCAACGCAGTGGAGCTAGCAAGGCAGCAGCAGCAGCAGGAGGAGGAGGAAGAGGACACCTGTTAGTTCGTTGCCCACTTGTCAAGAGTGTCTATGTAACTCCACCCAGGTGGTTACCATCTTAGGACGGCCTCATAGCGACCCACAGCGCTGGAAAAAAATGAGTCTTATCCCCCCCAAAAAAGGCGCCGTCAAAAAGTGTGTAAATCAACTTGCTGTACGTTGCATCGTTTTTTTTTTTATTGACGTTAAGATTAGACGGTTCCTGTGCGCACAGCGCTCTCTGCTGGCCGGAGGTGGCGGCGCGCGCACACACAGAGGCGCTTAACGTGAGATAATTGGCCCCCTGGTGAGCTCTGACTAGAAGAAACCACGTGTGCGCGCACGCAAGCTTTCATTAACTGAGGACGAGCACGTAGTGGTGACATATAGGCCTTGTTAAGTGTGCTTACAACCAGCTACACAGGACACACACCGACATATGATTTACGCACGGTATCTATGTGATCTGGTGATTTTGAAGAGGTGTAGGATAAGTAAAGGAATTGCTGTCCTCAAAATGAGTATAATTTTTTCAACAAGAGTAGAATTTTTGACCCAGCTTGTTTGTGCAAGTGTACCTAATATTGTGGCCGGTAAGTGTTATAACCGCCACTCTTCTCCCCTGCATAGAAATGTGACTCCACCAGTGCTAAAACCCTTCCTTGGTGCAGCTGTCACACACACGCTTAACAAACTCCTGACTTTTTTTTTTGCTTTTAAAAACAAACTGGATGTTGATGTTGAGTTTATTTAAAAAAAAAAATGAACGGTATATAGATATTTTAATTAATGCATCAAGTTTATTTCTATTGTGATCATCCATCCATCCATTTTCTACCGCTTATTCCCTATGAGGTTGCGAAGGGCACTGGTGCCTATCTCAGCTACAATCAGGCGGAAGGCGGTGTACACCCTGGACAAGTCGCTATCTCATCACAGGGCCAACACAGATAGACAAGGCAACATTCACATTCACACACTAGGGCCAATTTAGTGTTGCCAATCAACCTATCCCCAGGTGCATGTCTTTGGAAGTGGGAGGAAGCCGAAGTACCCGGAGGGAACCCACGCATTCACGGGGAGGACATTCAAACTCCACACAGAAAGATCCCGAGCCCGGGATTGAACCCAGGACTACTCAGGACCTTCGAATTGTGAGGCAGACGCACTAACCCCTCTTCCACCATGAAGCCCGGAACAAATATCTTATTTCTACTTATTTTCAGACATGTTGAATTAAGTGTGAACATGTGATGTATTTATATAAAAAATCAGCACCAGTTTTTCTACTTGGGGGATTGTAAGCAATTATTGCTAAGCAATGCACTACATTAATCATCTTGAGCATTTTTTAAATGCATTTTTCTAAATTTCTTTTTTTTTAACTCAATGTTTTACTTAACATACAGTCGTCCCTCGTTCATCGCTCTTAGTTGGTTCTGGAATTTTCGCGAAGTTTATAAATAAAAACATGTAATAGATATTGGTGGTATAGCTCGGTTGGCCGTGCCAGCAACTTGAGGGTTCCAGGTTCGATCCCCGCTTCCGCCATCCTAGTTACCATGAATCGACTAACATGGACCCCGATTTAAACAAGTTGAAAAACATAATCAGGTGTTACATTTAGTGGTCAATTGTACATAGTATGTACTCTATTGTGCAATCTACTAATAAAAGTTTCAAAGTTTCAATTGCCATATAAAAACTGTTTACGACCTTCTTAAACATTTTCAACCTCTAAACATCCATCCATTTACTACCGCTTGTCCCTTTTGGGGTTGCTGAAGCCTATCTCAGCTGTATTCGGGCATTAGGCAGCGTACACCCTGGACAAGTCGCCACCTCATCGCAGGGGCCAACATAGATAGACAGACAAAATTCACATACTCGGGCCAATTTAGTGTTGCCAATTAACTTTTACACCTTTTCAAATCGTGCTTGAAGCCGAGCCAATCAATGGCCACGATACTGAACAGTGCGTTCTGATTGGTTCTGGTGGCCAATACTACTTATTGGTTCTTTTTAGTTTATTTAGCCATTTTTAGGCTTGAAAAAATTGTAGAATATAATTAAAACATATTTTTTAAATGTGGCAAGGAACAACTGTACTTTACAACTGTAATTACTTTTGAGAAAAACAACATTTATCAGCATTTATGTAGCCTACATCTGAATTCAGCCTTTATTTAATGTGAGCATTTAACCTACAGCCAACATTCCAGTAGGAATACTAATAGTTTATAGAAGCATAATTTAGATTTACAGAGGCTACAAATATACTGGGTGTGTCATATTTTGTATGTGTAGAGTTTGTGTTTCAGTACATGGGGACATTTGTAAAGTTTGAGTGGGAAAAACACAGGTGTGCACGATAAAAACGAACAACTGCAGGGACACTCAAATAGAACGGAGTCACTTTTAATGTTACGCGTCACACCTGTGCTTTTCTTATAATGACACACAACGCACACATTTGACCTGTATGTCCTCCATGGCAGCCTTGTCATATACATATTCAGTCCTTCCATATTTTGTAATGTTACAGCCTTCTTCCAAAATTGATTAAATACTTGTTTTCCCTTAAAATTCTACACACAGTACCCCATAATGACAATGTGTAAACTTTCTGGGGTTTTTTTGTTAAAATTTTTTTGCTAATTTATTTAAAAAAAATCTTAGAGATCACATGTACATAAGTATTCAAATACTTTGCCATGAAGCTTAAAAGTAAGCCCAGGGGCATCCTGTTTTAACTGATCACCCTTGAAATGTATCCACAGCTTAATTGGCACTGCACTTTTTTGGGGGGAATTTTGCCTATCGTTCACAATCCCTATGGAAGACCTGACGATTGATGTTAATTTTTTTTTATTGCATTTTAATATTAAATCCAAAGTCCGCTTATAATAATAGAGCCTATGAGAGCCATTCAATTCTGCCTATAGAGCCTCTAAAAAACATCCACACTCCTCCATTGAGGTTTTATATATGTGATGTAAACATATGCTGTATGTAATGTAGAAACAGACATTTTTATAAAATTTAATATTTACGTATTTGTATTTCTTTAAGCATACACATGACATTCATTAAAAAAAAACGCATCACGTTTGCTTTTTTTTTTTTCATCACTGATTTTGTCTCACTGCAGCCTTATGAGAGCCAACAAAGATAATAAAACACCACTTACTGTACAATGTCTGCTGTCATTAGGATGCCAACTGATAGGATGTTCATTTATTCCCTTTTAGATGAAAAATGTCTTATAAACCTTGCGAAGTAACGAGGGGGAGGGCGGAGAGAAACAAGTGTTTTTCATGTCATCTTTGCCAGTTCCAGGTCTTAAATGGCTTTCAAAGAGTCCCACTTGTGGGATTATATTCTCAGCCATCTTCTTTCCAGGTCAGATGCATGAATTATGATCTAGAATAAACGTACAGGGAGCAAGGAAGCGAGGAAACAGCAGAACCCACTGGATGTAAACAGGGACACAAGCTTGTGATCATGGCGCCGCTCTAAATAGTTTGTCTGCGTTAGAGCTGATATTAACAATACTACTAATACTTGGTTGTTATTCAAGTCACTTAATGTAAATTGAGTATTGTGTGCGCTTTTCTAATGGTTATTCATCTGATTTTATGGGTGAAATAGAGGATCTTCAATTGGCTCTGCTGTAAGTGGACTTCTATTCATGTTTAAAATTTAGAATGCATAAAATAAAAATTCATTTGTCGTCTTGTCTTTCATAATGATTGTGAACGACAGGCAAAATTCCCCAAAAAGTGCTTTTAAAATCAGACCGGGACGACGTTTAATCTTTCAGCAGGACAAGGTCCCTATCGGCACTGCCAAAATATCAAAGGGATGGCTTCCACTCTGTAAATGTCCTTGAGTGGCCCAGCCGGACCCCAGACTTGAATTCAATTGAACCTCTCTGGAGAGATCTGAAAATAGCTGTGCACTGACGCTTCCCATTCCAACCCGATGGAGCTTGAGAGGGACTGCAAAAAGGCATCCGATTAAAAAAAACCTGAGGCTGTAATTGCTGCCAAAGGTGCATTAACAAAGTATTTAACAAAGGCTTGAATACTTTAGTATATGTGATTTCTTAGTTTTTATTTTTCATAAACTTTTAAAAAGTTTTAAAGTTTTGCATTGTCACCATGGAGTATTGTGTGTAGAATTTTGAGGACAAAAAAATAATTTATTCCTTTTTCAAATAAGGCTGTATGTAACATAACAAAACTTGGAAAAAATGTAGCGCTGTGAATACTTTACGGATGCCCTGTATGCGATACAAATCTAATTTCTCAATTTCTGCAGTGACAAAACTAAAGATTGTGCCTCTATTCAACGCCACTTGGAGAGAAAAACAGCTACAGCGTGTAAAACCAGGACTACCCAATCGTTGTGGGGGGAACATTTTCATAAAGGTAAGGACCAAACATCTCCCTTTGCCATCAATCTTATTTTGTTTGTTTGTTTACAGAATTATGCGAATGCAAGGACTTCACATGTTCACCTCACCAAATGGCTTGGTCTTGTTAATCAATAAAACAAGCAATATTTAAGATAGTCAAGACATCCTGTGTATGACAGGAGTCTTCTGCTGTTTTGAAGGATTCACAGCAAAAACACTAGTCAAATATCCTCTACATAGCAGCATTGCTCTGCTGTTTTTAAGGACTAACTGCAAGTCAAAGATCCTATATATGACAGGAGTGCGCAAAAATGCAAGTCAAAGAACCTATATATGACAGGAGTGTGCTGCTCTTTAAGAATCTACTCCAAAAATGCAATTTAGAGATCCTTTATACAACAAGAGCACGGTGCTCTTTTCAAGAACCTACAGCAAAACTCCAAGTCAGAGATCCTCTATATGACTGGAGTGTTTGGCTGTTTTCAAGGGTTTACAGCAAAAACACTAGTCAAGGATCCTCTATAAGCAGGAATGAGCAGCTGTTTTCAAGAACCTACTGCACAAAGGCAAGTCTGAGATATTGCATATAACAGGAGCACTCTGCTGTTTGCAAGAACCTGTATGACAGGAGTGTGCTGCTGTTTAAGAATCTACTCCAAAAATGCAATTTAGAGATCCTTTATACAACAAGAGCACGGTGCTCTTTTCAAGAACCTACAGCAAAACTCCAAGTCAGATATCCTCTATATGACTGGAGTGTTTGGCTGTTTTCAAGGGGTTTACAGCAAAAACACTAGTCAAGGATCCTCTATAAGCAGGAATGAGCAGCTGTTTTCAAGAACCTACTGCACAAAAGCAAGACTGAGATATTGCATATAACAGGAGCACTCTGCTGTTTGCAAGAACCTAATGCAAAAAGGCAAGTCTAAGATATCGTATATGACAGGAGCACTCTGCTGTTTGCAAGAACCTACTGCAAAAAGGCAAGTCTAAGATATTGCATATGACAAGAGCACTCTGCTGTTTGCAAGAACCTACTGCAAAAATCCACATCAAAGATCCTCGACATGACATTAGTGCCCTGCTGTTTTCAAAAACCGACTGCAAAAATGCAAGAAAGATCCTCTATATCATCGGTTTGCCATAGTTTCATATATTTTGACAAGGTTTTCAACTAAATAGGTTAGATATAGCTATTGAAAAGAATATCTGTAGTCAGATTACTATTTAAGTTTTAATATTTGAGTGGGCCTCGGGACCCTCTGTAGTGCCAAAGTAGGCCCCTGAGGTTAAAAAGGTTAAGAAGCACTGCTCTCAATAGCAAGACTGATCAGTTGTTTTCAAGGACCAACCACAAAAATACAAGCCCTCTCGATGACATGGCTGCAGTATTTTAAGGACTAACTAAAAGTGCAACAAAGATCCTCTATATGACAGGAGTGTGCTGAGTGTGGTGTTATTTTCTAATAAAAAAAAAGCTGACAACAGTAGAAACATGCCCTTCATTGCACAGCAATGCTATGTATGGCTTTAAAAAGACACTAAAATACATAATTGGGTGTGCAGTAGAACAGAAAAGTTAACAAGGTGGATGGATTGTATATGTTCTATTCTAGAACATTATTGTACCAATTCAAACAGCCATACATCATAAATACAAAATCTGTACATTTATAACAGCGCAAATGCATTTTTTAAAAACACTTGGTATTTACATCTCCATAAACGGGAGAGCAGCTTTGACCTTTATGGAGCGAAATATCTTGGGTTTCTTTCATTTGTACATACATACATACATATACATATTTATATTGATATATCGCTCTTTCTAGTCCACAGTTCACCATAGAGCGTGTTTCTGTGTCACATGACACTTCATCGCACAGTCATTTGATCCTCCACAGGACATAATACATTATTGAGTACCTGCGAACATGTGGCGTTATAAACACACATTTGCCAATAAGACTGAGTGGCATTGAGAAAACCACTAATAAACACACAAGTACAGGTACACTCTTTTTGTTTTTTTAGAATATGTGCCGGAAGCAGGGAAATAAGGCATTGTTGTGACAAAGCCAATAAAATCTGAATTCCGTGCGTCGAAAGCAATGCAGTTTTTCCGTCTTGGAGGCTGAATTCTGGTTTTGTCAGTTTATTGTATGGAAGAGCGTCTCTGAGGATTCTTTCCAGTGCAAGCGTTCCAACAGCACCACGGTTATGCCGGGTAGGGGATGTTGCGATCCACAGTGTTACAGTACTTCAACAGGACACTTCAACAAAGTGAAGGCAATGCAGGTTTTGCTGAGCATGAGGATATGTGAGAATATACTATATAGGGTAAACACAAACTCCCCCACAAAAAACCAGTTGACCTGAATATAGGACAGTTTTCCTCCTAAAAATCTATAAAAAGTCAAGTCATGGACAGTTTTTTTTACACATGCAAAGCAGCAAGTGGAACCAAACTACAGTTTGTACTACTCTGAAAAAAGTTAGACCTTTTCTTAATGTCACTTACACACACATGCACGCATGCACACACATTCTTGTATTTGTAAAATTGCGCATTAATCATGTATATTCGCAGATTAATCACGCAATTTATTTTGACCGTATGTGCTCCTTTACTGGTTACCTGAAAGGAGGCGTGGGTCGTTATAAGGTTAGTGATCTGTATCTGACTGGACTTCAGATAAAACTACCGGCATTAAGTTTTGAAAAAAACAAATGATGTGCATTCAAGGAGCAAGTATCAACGTATGACACTCGTACCATAAAATGCCATTTCTGTCCAAACTTTTTTCTAAGTAAATTAAATCATGCAAGTGAGCAATCATAACCTGTGATTAATTCAAATTAAAAAATTTTATTAATCCTGTTCAGAGGTGGGTAGAGTAGCCAGATATTGTACTCAAGTAAGAGTACTGTTACTTTAGAGATTTATCACTCAATTAAAAGTAAGGAGTAGTCACCCAAATATTTACTTGAGTAAAATTAAAAGTATGTTGTGAAAAAACTACTCAAGTAATGAGTAACTGATGAGTGACCTGTTCCTTTAATGATGACGGGAACAAGTAATGCACAAAAACATAAAAATAGCAATGAACAAATTCGAGCCAGGAATATCTCTCAAGCAACTCAAATAATAATATATATTAAATAATATATGTTTGGTTTTATACTATTCCAAAAAATAAATTAAATTAATTTTACCTTTGCAACCTCATTATACTATTGGCTAAGTTTTATATTCATAAATGTAAGTTTTTCAATACCCGGCCTGTTTTTTGTTCATTTAAAAAATATTTAGAACTCTACATTAAAAAAACTCAACCTCTAACAACCAAAAAGCTGTGAAAACGATGATGCTGTGTTCCAAATTTAAGTTATTTATTGAGATTGAGTGAGCCTATGGCTTTGCACTTTGTTTATTTTATATATATTTTTTGCATTCTATTTTAGTTACTTTGAATTTACAACCCCCTGGCACTGTTTTTTATGTTTTTTATTCTGTTTTGTACTGTTTTTGTACTTACTTTGATTATTATTTTCAACTGTAAATGTTGAAATGTATAAGTAAAGGTTTATTAAAAAAAAAAAAAAAGTGCAGTTAATCATGTGACCGCCTGGCTCTGTTTGATTGGTGAAACAGAGTCAAACGTCAGAAGTGACTGCATTTGAGTGGTGAAACGCAGGCATGCGATAGATCCTACTTTGAAAGTTTGTCTGACAAACCAAAACAAACAAAGCGTGCATTAACAGATCGATAAAAATCAGTAGCGAGCTGAATAAAGATAATTGCAGCTGAGTAAAAGTAGCGTTTCTTCTCTATAAATATACTCAAGTAAAAGTAAAAGTATGTTGCATTAAAACTACTCCTAGAAGTACAATTTATCCCAAAAGTTACTCAAGTAGATGTAACGGAGTAAATGTAGCGCTTTACTACCCACGTCTGATCCTGTTTAATCTAAATTCAAAAGTGTGATTAATCTGATGAAAAAAAATATATAATTCGACAGCGCTAATTTTAAGATAATGGTAATATCTATATATATATATATATATATATATATATATATCTATACATATATATATATTTCTTAGATGTCTGACAGCGCTCCTTCATTAACAAATATATATATATGTATATATATATATAAACTTTTTCAAAATCTGGCCTTGAAAAAGAGACCCTGTCTTATATTCAGGTCACTGGAATTTAAAACGACGGCTGCAAAATTATTTCCGGGAATTAACTTGAATTGTATGTATTTACAGGAAATAAAATCATGAAAGAAGTTGTGCAAAATTACAAATAAATCATTGAAATGAGTTACATAAACATTTCAGTATCATATTGCCTATTCAATATGGCATTTTCATTTCTACCCTGCAATGTGCTTCATGTTTTTGTTGTTGTCTAATTGATTGCCATAAATTCTCATTAAATAAAATCCTTAGTCCATTCATTTGCAATACATTTTCCAGCCCTATTTTGCAACCTTTCCAACAGCAGATATGAGACTCTTTGGTTGCCCCATACATGTCACACATGAATGCAAAGCAATGCTTATTATTAACAGTAGTACATTCTTAATCTTCATATCCCAGATTAATCATCAGATGAGCCTCAGGGAATAATGAATGGACGTAGAAAAATAGGATACTTGAAGTGGCTATAGTATTTCAATATGGACTCCCAGTTATATTAAAAACCCATCAGCAAATGGAAAAGTATGTGCATAATGAGCATGTGCATATTCAGTGATTAGATTGTAGCTTCATTAGAAGGTAAAACAATAGCTGGGGTTGAAGTCTTTGTTTCTTATCTGATCAGCGTGGCTGATTCTGTGTCCATGAAGGGCGTGTCTCTTGAGAGACGAGATGGTTTCACAAACACGCCGTGACCTGGCGGACATCGAAAGTACACTCTGCCCTGGACTGTACCATTGTGCTTACCTGAGAAAGGGGTAAAACAAGTATTAATAGCAAAACTTCATTAAAGTTCACACATTTCACTATTTTGTTACACTTTATAAAACATTTCTTATGTATTCCTTATTTTGCACTTTCATTTTAAGATGTTATTTATTAAGTGTTCAATGTGATTTTACAATTTTGTTTACATTGATTCATTGTTTTCCATGGTTGTGTCAACATTTCCTTTCTGTCTTGATAGCTGAGGGGATTACACTCAGAGGACGTTACATTTGAAATAAAAATGTTTACATTTCATATATTTTTTCCAAGGCCTTATTTTCCATAGGTCATAGAAAATTTTAATATATCTATATCGACATATATACATTTTTTATTTTGTGAGGGTTTCCAGCCATATCGTCCAGCCTTAGTATAGTTTGACGTAACTCACCCACTGCCAGGTCCAGTTTCACACCAACCCAGATTCCCTTGGCAAACTCCACCCCTCCGACATAGTGGACCGTTCCTCGTCTCTTCCCGACCCACACCATCTCTCCAGGCGCCATCCAATCTGGGAGCTGGGCGACAGGGGTGCTCTCATCCCCGCTGGAGTCCCCGGAGGGTTCTGTGCTGCTGGGGTTCGGGCTCGGACAAGGGCTCCCGTGCAGCGGCACGTCTCCCTGCACTGGCTCCTGGAACGGAGGGTCTCCTCCTGTCAGGGTCTGGGCTTTGGACAAAGCTGTGCCTGCGGGCGGTGATGCTGGAGGAGGAGGTGATGCGGAGGTTGGAGATGGGGTGATATTTGAAGGTCTGACTGAGGTGTAAACTACAGTGGTGTTACTTGCAACAGGATATTTGTGTATAGCAGCCGAGGCGTTGTCAGAACTGTTAATACTCGCAACGTCATCAGAAGAGTCTGTCTTATTCAGTTGTGTGCAGATCTCGTCCCCCTCCTGCTCCCATCTCTCTGCAAAGTGGTCCAAATCCTCTTGTGTAGTACTGTCATCAGCCCCTTTAAAGTCCGTAAACTCCTGGCTGCAACTGAGAACACAGTTTTGAGGGAATGTTTTCTGCTTGCCACAAGTAACACTGATAGGTCGAGAAGCGGAGGGGCTGACAGGCTGTTGGTCTTCGCCTTTAATTTGTGTGTAGCCTCTTCCAGAAGGACATCCTTGGGGGTCATGGGAATCCCTGGAGGCGCAGCTAAGGTGATCAGAGCTCTCACTGGAGGTGAAAGGCATGTCGGACAGCGTGGCGTTGGAGGCACTGTGGGAAAAGTAACCGCTGGTGCAGCTGCTAGTGGTGGGGCTACGAGACACCTCTCTTCTCTCTTTGGAATCAACACGGCTCCCTAGAGTGGCGTTGTAGACGTCGAAGTTTGCAAAGTCCTCTGGGATGTACGACTGGAAGTGGTCTTGAGGGTTTCGGTCCAGATTGAGAGTCACATCAACATCAGTCTCCTCATCAGACTCGTGCTGTTTAAAAACAACCAATACAATCAGACAACACTGCTCTTCACAGTTAATGGAGGCCATGATTTGATGGGCTAATGAGACATGGAATTGTCATGGAAAGTTTTCTCTTTCAAAGAGGGACACTTTTTTACTGTTTACTCTTGCGGGAAACATTCAAATCAGGCCATTCTGGTTTTATTTCGTAGTACAGTAATACCTCTGTTTTCAGTGGTAATCTGTTCAAAAAGGTTGGATGAAAATCAAATTATACGAAAACCAAAGCAATTTTAAATAATGCAAATCCAATTAATCTATTCCAGAAAAAACAGTTTATTAAGAATAAGAGAATAATTATGGTCATACATGTAGGGAACAATGTGACATACATACAAATGAGGAATGAAATGGATAACTGAACATTTAAAATCCCTTCTAGCTTTATTGAAGACCCTTGTTGGCGAAGACGGCGATGAGCAGTTATCAGTTATTTCTTCAATTCAATAGTGTTTCTCACCATCTTTATCAAAGTGCTGCCACTTGGTTTGCATTATGTCTCGTTTTTGATGAGTTCCGGTTCTGTGCTATTGTTTCCTGTTTCGTTTTGAATTCATTGCCTTTACTGCTGTCAGAGGAGGCTGCGGTGTTAAATTGTTTGTAAAAACTAATCAGGAGGGTTCTTAAAGGGGTATTGCACTTTTTTGACATACATTCAAGGGTTGTACACAAACACCTGTTTTTCTTTTTTTATGCATTCTAAATTATAAATAAATGCAATCAAAAGTCCGCACAATGGAGCCTGTGGAAATAGGATTGTACGGTATATCGGTACTAATAATGTATCGCGGTACTAATCAATTGAAATGGGTACTATACCACCATCGGCACTGTTCTTTCATCTGAGTGCCGCTTTGTGGAGGTGACTACAGAGCCGAGGCACATTATGCTGAAACACCCACACACAGTGCATACAAGTAATAACATCTTGGAGAAGAAAAATGGCAAAAAATTTAAATTCTACTGGTCAATAAAGAGTGTGCATGAAGCACAATATGGAGGTATTTGGGCTTCAAAACTAACAATATAGGTGACGCTTTAAACAGGGAGACACTGCGTTGCAAGTACTGTTTTACACCTTTCCTGCTTGTCGGCTCCCGGACAGTGGTTGAGGAGAGAAGGGGAGACGTTCCCTCCAGGGCCGATGTATTGTAGGACGTAACACCCTTCGCTTCATAATGGGTCCGTAAGGCTCTGCTCTTAGGCCGGAATGACAAGGCCGTCGATTAGTTACAACTTGGTCACTTTATTTATATTTTCCACAGGGCACAACCGGACATCCACCATGCTATTAACACTCTTGCATGCTAGTGCTACCTCTCCTAACTTTCCCACTTACTTACTCTCGTCACTCACCCCACAACACTGCACACACACACATACGCTACTCTCACAACAGCTGATTTAAAACATGCCTCGCCATGTGGCCAATAATATTACCACCTTTGCTTCAAACTTAGGTAAACATTTAAATGATAAGCCTTCATATCTGCACAAGGAGTTAAAAAAAGTGACACGTAATAAGGTAGTTGTTACACCTGTTCTGCTGTTCAGTCCGGTGCAGACCGTAGTCGAGGAGCACAGAGAAGACGTTCCCTTCAGGGTCGATGCCAATTCAATGCCTTTCAATTTACAAAGGTTTGTATATTTCAACCTTGTAAAATTGTTCTTTGACTGCGAGTGTTTAATGTAGTGTAACATATTCTGTTAAAATAAAGCCAGTAGTGACATTTTTCGTAGTTCCCTTTATTTGGAAAAGTATTGAAAAGTACTGATATGCATTTTGATACTGGTACTAAATTATTGGTAGTGGAAAGGCATTACGGCACTTGCTAGCTTAATGCTAATTTAGTTTAGCAGACTGATAACAGGTTATCAATATCTGAGAGCCTTTTAAGATTATTTACCTCAAAACAATGTTAAACTGAACACAGAAAAAAGTAGGTCAATACAAAATATGTATAATATTTAACATACTATATACAAAATAACTTCTGCGTTACATTGTAACGTAAAATAAATACATTAAAACTAATGCACTAGTTTAATGCTGATTTAGCTTAGCAGACAAATAACAGGTTCATCTTTATCTGAGAGCCTTTTAATAGTATTTACTTCAAAACACTATAAAACTAAACACACAGAAATAAAGTTGGTTAATGTAAACTTATATGAGTTACAAAATACATTTTCCGCGACATTTTAACATTGAAGAAATGCTTTAAAATAAATGCACTAGCTTGATGCTAATTTAAGTTGGATAGGGCGCCATACATCCTCCTAATTACCATTAGCATTAGCAATTTTACATGGTGATTTCAACACCACCAAATTTGGCAACCAAAACTACAACTAAGACGCACATTAAAATCAAACAGCTGATGTGTAGTAAGTACAACACTAGTATATTAAAACTTTGTAGAGCCTAACAACAACACTGGCACATTCAACCTAATGGCAACAGACTACTTCCTGACTGGCAACCTGACTAAGACAAACTGCTCAAAACGACTGAAATTAGTGCATACTTGCAAATGAGAGGTGTGTAAGACAAGACGATCTAACAACTTAATAGTATACGCAGTATACAGTTTATTCCAGACTCAAGCGCTTCTATCCAGTTGTGTCAGGATCCAGCATGCAAAGCGCAGGTGATTACAACAACATATCACTAGATCAATCTTTTTCTAACATTCATTGTTCGTACTGATGCACGACACCTATGTTTGTGCATCCAGTGGGCCCAACCTTATCAGATTATAACAGCTGTGGCCCCTTGGTGAGTTATTTTGCAATCGTATCCGATAAATAGGCACAGAGACCGAGTCACAAACTTGTGGCATTCTTTGTTAGGGACTCGTCACTCGATTCTGTGAAAACTGAATTTTGGCGAAAATTTTCTTTGGAAATTTACAAAACCTGAGGTACCACTGTACACAGATTAAAAAATAGGCCTTAACCATATGTGGACAAGTATGAGACATGATTGGATGCAGTACATGTAAATCAGTGTTTCTCTAATAGTTTGTTTCGCCGCCCTCAGGTAGAATTTTTTTTTTTGTCTCCCCTACTCTTTGTTGCAACTATAAATAATATAATTTGTCTATTAAATTGTTATAAGTACACTTCTTTGTAACATTGTATCCATATTAACAAGAAGAAAATAAAAAAGAAATATAAATAAATTTAGATGAAATATTTACTTTATATTAACTTTATTAACGTTTTTTAGTCTGTAACAAAACATTTGAAGTGCATCAATTTGCCTGAAATTTGAAAAATTTGTGTAATCCTTATTTAAACTATAAACCTTTTTTTGATTGACTTGAACTATTTGATACTGAAAAATGAAATGAAATTAAATCAATAAATAATAAATTAAAATTGATAAGCAACATTAACTCAGTAGCTCAATATATAAAAGACTTTAACCAACAAAAAAAAGGAATATAAAAATTTGTGCCGATTTTTTAAAAATCAAAATAACTTAATGAATAATGGCTGCAATGAGCACGTTTTGTAGTGCACAGCTTTTCGAAGCGGGGTTTGAAGCATGATAATGTAAAGCATGTTCCCTGCAGCGCGACCCCCCTAGGGGGCCTGCCCCACTATTTGAGAAGAACTGATATAAATGGAGATCATCATTGGAGATCGATGACACGTGTATGCCTTATGATAGTGTAGTGGTTCACATTGCTGACTGTTGTGCAAAATGACTAAGTGATGGATGGACGCACACACACGTCTTTCTAAAGACCACAACAACAACAACAAAACCCCAGCAGTGCACAGACCGTTACTGTATTAGAGAAACCTTCCTGATTTTGTGGGTTATTTACAATTCTGTTCATTTCTATTCTGCAAGATGGAGGAAATCTTTAAAAAAATAATGAAAAAGTATGTTGCATGTTGGAGCCAGGAAAGTGCATCACATTTAGTGTGGATAACAGTACTCACACGAGTCAAACCAAGTGTGTAAGGGCGATACAGATAGCTAGGGATGAGTGTGCCTCAGCAAAGCAAGCTGATTGCACCAAAGCACAGGGGCCATGTGACATTAGTTCCAGTGAGAGTGTGTGTGTAGCACTTACAGCACCCTGAGGCAGTGTGCGGCTGAGCTGTCTGCAGGTGGAGGTGGAGGTAACAGTGGGGGTGGAAGGCTTGCAGTGGCCCTCGCTGCCTGCCCTGGGTCTTCGCCAGGGGCAGGGAGGGGGGAGCAGTGCAGGGCTGTCCACACATGAGCGCATGCTCTGCGGATGGGTCAGAACAACAGCACAAACTTCACACACACACACACGCATGCAGCTTGGCAGGTTGCACTGTTAGTGGCATGCTTCTTACTAAGTGTCGCCGTGTTAGTTTAAAGATGTGATGATGAATTTTGTTGTCGTTCTTTTATTTCTATACAACCACAATGTATCCCGCAGAACGTCTGGCTTTTTGTCAGTGGGTAAATGCAAGGGGACACATTTAACATAATATTTGTCAAAACTAAAGCATAATTGCAATGCTGGGAAAGGGTTTTTTTGGTGTGAGTGACACAACATGTGATTGGTTACAAAGATGTGACAAACTATGATACATAGAGAAGACAAACACATTTTATAATTTCTTTAGCTTTCTTACCTCCTGTCCAAGCAATGGACGTGACTCCAGGACTTTCTTCACCTTGTTCTCCTCCTTAACAGGCAGCAGGGACTTGAGGAACTTAGACGGCTGTGGGGACAGAAGCTTGAAGGGACTCGTGTTGAAGAATGTAGGACTCTCTGGAACTTGACAGATGACATTAATGTTAAAATATTACACAAAATGGACATTTTAATAGCTGTAATATGCGTCCTTTCAGCCTGCTCATCACCCAACACCCACCATTTTACAGAGGACAGCTATGACCCTACTTTGATGAGACTTATTCAGTTAAAAAACTATAACATGGGCCTTTTTATAGGGAACTTTAATTTTGCCTATATACACAGTCCCAACATCAGACAAGAACACATTTTTATGCATTATATTTTGTAAAATACGAGTACGAGCTGGTTAACAATGCAGCTAATGGGCGTATTCTGTTGCACCCATAAAACCATCTAAACAACATCCAAAAACCACAAATAATACTACATTTTCATTTTGTGATCTGAATAATAACAAAGTATTAGCAGTATTGTTATTAGGAAGGAATTACTTTTAGTGGCGCTGTGATCACAGAGAGGTAACTAATATGCAGCTATTGAAATACTGACCCAGTGTGCTGCTGGATCGCCTCTGGGTGGGTGAAAGTTAATGCCTCGTACTTGTATAGTAGAAGGTTGTGGCCATAAACCGAGAAGTTGGTCATTTTTAACATTCAACTAAGACAGGCAAGATAAACACGGAAATACGCTCATTTTGATTTTTGTTTGTATTCCTTGTTTAGCACTTACCAATACTGCTACTTGTTGGCTCTGGTTATTACTAAGCTTCTAAAAATTTTACATCAGGGACGTCCGAACTCTGCGCCGGCCCCTTCAAATTGGCCCGCAAGATGTCACAAATTTAATAATTAATTTGATCCGCAGGATGTCATCCAAATAAGTTTGCATATCTGTGTTACGCCTGTTCGGCATTGTGGTGCTGGGTTTGATTCCCTCGAGGATGCGTCGAACGATAACACAGCAAAGGTAAGGTTTGACTATTTATTTGAATAAAAAAAGGAGCTATGAAACAAAAAAAAACACTGAAGCTACGCAAAAGGCAAACAAAAGATGATAGCGTGTGAGCTAGGAAGTACAAACAGACTAACACTTGGCATAAAGGCACAAAATGTAAAACAAATAGCATTAGCATGAGAGCTAAGAAATAGCAGGTGGCTTAGCATATGAGCTAGCGAGAAAATACATACAGTCGTAACGTTGCGTGAAAGCAAGCTAGAGTCCCAGAAAGAATAAACAGAAGAGGCTGGCTTATAAAGGGAAGGTGATTAACAGAGACAGGTGTGCAGGGACCGGGAGTAGCAGCTGAAACTAATAGGTAACCATGGTGATGGACTAAACGGGAAATAAACGGGTCAGACGGAGAATGAAAACACAGATGGAAAAACAAACAATAACATGTGACGATCCGATTAATGGATAGCAACAATCTGACCACCTTGCTGCTTGCAATTTTGATGCCATTTTGTGGAAAACAGGAGAGATTTAGATCAATGACCAAGAGTTGTACTAAGAGGTAATCATTATATGACCAATCCAGACAACCTTCCCTAGTCATGGCGTAAAAAAAAAGATGCGACCAACACAAAAGGTCAACACACATACAACAACTTACCATATAACACAACTTGCTCACTAAACACTATCAAAGTACACCTATTTAAATCCATTACAATGCATGATGGGAACAATGAAAAACACTCTCTACACTTATCCATGTTAGGTGCATTTTAGCTGCTTGATGTTTCTGATTGGTTACTCAACTGTAAGGAGGTTGTCACTAAAGTAAACAAGGTAGGAGTCAAACCTTCACATACTCTTAATATCCAATTTAAGTAAATTATTTAGATAAATGGATAGATAAATAGATAGATGGATAGTACTTAATTGATTCCTTCAGGAAAATTAAAATTCCAGCAGCAGTGTACAGAGTTGAGATCAATTTAAAAAAGTAAAAAGTAAATAATGGGGGTTTAAATGGAAACAAAAGAGAGAAATATTACAATAAGAATACAAATTAAAAGCAATAATTGGAATAAAAATATAACAGTAAAATAAGAATATAACAAGAGAAACTAGGCAGTAGTGAGCATGTTATTAAAAAGTATTGCACTGTTATTGTTTTGCATCCCCCGTCATCCTAGTACCCGCCCCCTCCCCAGAGAGGAGTTGTACAGTCTAATAACCTGTGGGACAAAGGAGTTTTTGAGTCTATTAGTCCTGCACTTGGGATGAAGCAGTCTAGCACTGAACAGGCTCCTCTGGCTACTGATAACGCTATGCAGAGGGTGACTGGCATCATCCAGGATGCTCACCAGTTTGTCCACAGTCCTCTTCTCTGCCACCGTCACCAGTGAATCCTGTTTCATTCCGATTGTAGAACCGGCCCGCCTGATCAGTTTCTCCAGTCTGGAGCTGTCCTTCTTAGATGTACTGCCCCCCCAGCACACTACCATGTAGAACAGAACACTGGCAACCACAGACTGGTAGTACATCCACAGGAGTTTTCTACAAATGTTGAAGGAGCGCAGCCTCCTGAGGAAGTACAGCCTGCTTTGTCCTTTCTTGTACTTGTGGTCTGTGTTAACAGTCCAGTCCAGCTTATTGTCCACCCAAACCCAAATGTACACATCCATTACATTAATATAATATGTACACATACATATGTATAGGCTATATTTATGAAAAAATAAGTAAAGTTGGCAGATTGTGTAAATATTAAATAAAAACAAAATACAATGATTTGCAAATCCTTTCCACCCTATATTTAATTGAATAGACTGCAAAGACAAGATATTTAATATTTGAACTGGAAAACTTTTTTGCAAATATTAGCTCATTTGGAATTTGACGCCTGCAACATTTTTCAAAAAAGCTGGCACAAGTGGCAACAAAGACTGAGAAAGTTGAGGAATGCTCATCAAACACTTATTTGGAACATCCCACAGGTGAACAGGCTAATTAGGAACCGGTAGGTGCCATGATTGGGTATAAAAGCAGTTTTGGCAAAATGCTCAGTCATTCACAAACAAGGATAGGGCGAGGGTCACCACTTTGTGAGCAAATTGTCTAACAGTTTAAGAACAACACTTCTCAACGAGCTATTGCAATGGATTTGGGGGTTTCACCATCTACGGTGCGTAATATCATCAAAAGGTTCAGAGAATCTGGAGAAATCACTGCACGTAAGCAATGATATTACGGACCTTCGATCCTTTAGGCCAATGGTCCCCAACCGGCTGAATTGGTGCCGGGCTGCAGAATAATTTTTTCAACATAAAAAACAAAAAGGTTGGGGACCACTGCTTTAGGCTGTACTGCATCAAAAAGCAACATCAGTGTGTCACCACATGGGCTCAGGAACACTTCAGATAACCACTGTCAGTAACTACAGTTGGTCGCTACATCTGTAAGTGCAATATAAAACTCTACTATACGAAGCAAAAGCCATTTATCAACAACACCCAGAGACGCCGCCGGCTTCACTGGGCTCAAGCTCATCTAAGACGGACTACAGCAAAGTGTAAAAGTGTTCTGTACGAGTTCGAGTCTGTTCGAGTCCATCCATCCATCCATTTCCTACCGCTTATTCCCTTTCGGGGTCGCGGGGGGCGCTGGCGCCTATCTCAGCTACAATCGGGCGGAAGGCGGGGTACACCCTGGACAAGTCGCCACCTCATTGCAGGGCCAACACAGATAGAGAGACAACATTCACGCTCACATTCACCCACTACCCACATTTCAAATGGTTTTTGGAAACTGGATATTCGTGTCCCCCAGAACAAAAAGGAAAAGAACCATCCGGATTGTTTTAAGCGCAAAGATAAAAAAAATGCATCTGTGATGGTATTGAAGCGTATTCGTGCCCAAGGCATGGATAACTTACACATCTGTGAAAGCACCATTTATGCTTAAATGTACATACAGGTTTTGGAGCAACATATGTTGCCATCCAAGCAATGTTATCATGGACGCCCCTGCTTATTTCAGCAAGAAAAGGCCAAGCCACGTGTTACAACAGCGTGGCTTCATAGTAAAAGAGGGCGGATACTAGACTGGCCTGCTTGTAGTCCAGACCTGTCTCCCATTGAAAATGTGTAGCGCAATATGAAGCATAAAATATCACAACGGACTGTTGAACAACTTAACCTGTATATCAAGCGAGAATGGGAAAAAAATCTACCTGAAAAGCTCTTAAAAAATTGGTCTCCTCAGTTACAGAGTGTTGTTAAAAGGAAAGGCCGTGTAACACAGTGGTAAAAATGTTTCATATGCACATCCAATTTCTACTTGAGGTCCATGAAAGAGTGTTTGTATCTACAATAATGTTTATCCTACAAAGGAAATCATTTTGTGTGTTTTTTAAATAAAATAAAAATTGGTAAAAATATTTTGGTAGAAATATATTTTTAGAAAATTTTGAGCACATATAAAAATACTGTGGCAATAATGATAACTGTGATAATTTTCGTCACAATAACCGTGATAAGAAATGTTCATACCATGACTTAGCTAATATATATATAATAGTCACAATAAATGCAGTCGGCTTTCGGCCCTCGACCAACTTTTTTAGCACAATGCGGCCCACAAGTCAAAAAGTTTCGACACCTCCTGTTGTAGGTAAGCCTCTTTATGTTCAGGCTCCAAAATATAAGGTTATGGATCAGAGTAGACGTTGTTGTCTCTAATAACGTCTGCCATTGTTGTTGTTAAAAGAAATAGTGAACGCTGTGATGCTGTGAAATTAACACGCCACCGTATTTTTTAAATGAGCAAAATACATAAATATTACAAGTTATTATAAATGGGCCCGTTACTACATTAAATATATACAACCAGCATATATAACAACGTTAATGGAGGTCATTGGAAGTATTTAAGAGAGCTTTATGGGTGGAATAAGGCGTATATCATTACCTCCATTGTTAGCTTAGATATGCTTGCGTTTATTTACGAGTTAGAATGCATAAAAAAGAAAAACTATGTTTGTCTCACATAAGGTCTGTGAATGATGGGCACAATTCCATAAAAGTTGCAGTTCCCTTTTCAAACACTGATGCTTAATGCAAATACAGTATATTACCTGGACCCTCCTTGTTCTTCACGGGTGTGTTGCATAGAGAGCCATCCTGAGGGTTACAGCTATCGACACGATCACAGTGGTTCTAGACAGCAACACGCAAGTCATATTAGCAACCTCAGTTGCAACAATGAAGTAAGAACAACTCTCCTCTTGCCTTGTAGTCACAGCCATTTACTGCAAACTATTTCCAAAGTGCGCAGCCATCATAAACAAACGGAATTCTTAAAGGCCACAGCGGTAAAAAAAAAAAAAAAAAAAAAAAAGATAAACGCAGCGTTAAAACATAGTTCACATACCTTGCAGTCTTCATCCTCACAGCCAGTCAGGTCTGTTTTACTGCAGGACGACTATGGAAAACAGGAAGCGGCGTCAAATGAATCATTTTACTTCCATACAATCCATATTGTGTGAAGGAGTAAGAATAAAGTGTTCTTTACATGTTGGACATTGGGTGTACTGATGCTTCTTCTGAGATGACGTCCCTTGGCAGCCACCGCCTCTTTTACTGTCACAGCCTGCAGACATTTTTTTATTTTGGGCTCATTATTTGAGATAGTAAGGGGACTTCAGTGTTATAGCAGTAGAAGGTAAAATAAAGAGTAATAAATAAATAAAAGATGAGACTTTTTGCCATTTTTTGGGCCCATTTATGAGGTAAAGTGCAAGTTATAAATGGTATTTTATATGCAACAGACAGCAAGGAGTACATTGATTGTTTCTTGTAAAAAAATGTTTTTGCTGTTTTGGCAGACAGCAAGGAATACATTGATTGATTCTTGTAAAAAATGTTTTTGCTGTTTTGGTGGTAGTTATCTTACTGTGACTCTCGTTGTCCTTTTTCTGCTGTTTCAGGCACGCTTAAGTTACTTAAAAAACTGCAAAGTAAAGGTGATTGTAAAACAATTGTATGATGTATTCCTGTCATTTTCTCAACTGCATTTTTTTAGTGGTTTGGCATTTATTAGGGACAAGGCTTTTATTTGTGCAAATGCATCTATTATTTGTTCTCAATACAGTATATTAATTTAACCAGTATGTATTTTGAATACAAACAGCAATAATGATTGTTTTGCCACAAATTATTGTCACGATACCATAATTTTAGTAGTCAACTCAAAACCAATACCTGTGAGATTCCACGATTCTCGCTACTTATTCGATACCATGATCAAAAGAAAACTACTAAACCCATGTACTTTTAAATTCACTACTTTAAGGCAGTTTAAAAGTTTTTAAGACCATTGTGCTTCAACAACTTTTTACACAGAATTCAAATACGATATTAGTAGAAGCTGGCAGGAGGTAACTATACATTCCAAAAAGAACAGCAGCATTATATAGCCTTTATTATTTTTATTATTAAGGTTTATTTGAAATAGAGACAGATACAAAAAAAACAAAGAAATCTGAAACAGTTATCAAATGTATGCATCATGGTGTTTGTAGCCAAAGCTAATTTACAACACTTGTCCCCAACAACAACATAGATCCAACAGCATCAAAATAGGAAAGTAAAAATAATAAGGCAAAATGAGTCGATAATAATGATAACAGAAATAATACAGACAAAGTGCAAACTAAATAAAAAACTAATAATAATAATAATAATAATAACAACACAAAGTGCAGACTAGATAAAAAACAATTAGTAAAAATTAAACATGGGAACACGATTGCTGCTCAACTAACCATCATTTTGTTTGTTTTTTCAAAGTGACAAGTGCAGATATACTTTTCAAAGTGTCAGGTAAAGAGTTCCATAGTTGTGGTCCTTTTATTGAAAAGGCAGTCTGGGCAGAAGATGTTCTACGGAATGGAACGCAACAGTTACCTTTTGACATTGCTCTGGTGGAAGATCTGGTACCAATTTGCAGTCTTGTAATTGCCTTGCAGAGCAATTGGGGAGCAGAGTTATCCAATCATTTAAAAACCAGTTTAACTGTATGTAACAAAATAAAATTGGTAAAACTTAAAATATTATATTTGGTTAAAATTTGGCAATGATGATATCGTATACTCATCTTGTCTAGGACTTTCAAAGTGTGGTTATAAAGACACTCAATGGACTTGACTGATGACTGGTGTGCCTGGGACCATGTATTTAAGCCATAAGATATGAGTGAAAGAATCATTGAATTCATAAAAGTAAAAGCACAGCTGAGAGTTAAGCAGTTTCTTATAATCTTAAAACAGCCTAGATTGGCCTTCAGGGTTTTACACATTTTCCTAATGTGACTTTTAAAATTCAGCTGATCTATGGTTATGCCCAAATATTTGACTTCAGGTACTTGTTCAATGACTTCATCATTAATTTTTATATTCAGGTTTGCTTGAGGTTGCTTTTTTATGGAGAAGCAGACAGAGTCAGTCTTTTTAGTGTTCAGGGTTAAACAGGATGATGCCAGCCAAGATGCTATTTTGTATAATTTAGCATTTACCTTTTCAGCAACTAGAGTACAGGTCTTACCAGATGTATATACGGCTGTGTCATCCACATACATCTGTAAATCTATATCTGTGCCTATAACCTGCCAGTATGTTGAAACAAACAATATTTTGCTTAATATAATAATATGCTCATAAATAACAACAATAGTCGACTATTTTACATTCTTAAAAAAACAGCAGTAGTGTGGAGCCTTCAAGTAAATAGGACAAACAATATTGTTGTTAATATAAATTCAATATGGCGACATCATCATGTCATTTGTCATATGGCTAATAAGAAGGCTAACATATACATTTACAGACAAATCTTTTGAGGTTTTATTTGTTAATAACAACATTTCAGCCTTTTTCTCATTACTTTATACAAAACTCAAAAGTGAAGTTGGCACGTTGTGTAAATCGTAATTAAAAACTGAATACAACGATTTGCAAATCCTTTTCAACCTACTGTATATTCAATTGAAAACACTGAAAAGACAAGATACTTATTGTTTGAACTGAGAAACTTTGTTTAAATTTTTTTGCAAATATTAGCTCATTTGGAATTTGATGAATGCAACATGTTTCAAAAAAGCTGGCACAAGTGGAAGAAAAGACTGAGAAAATTGAGCAACGCTCATCAAACACTTATTCGGAACATCCCACAGGTGAACAGGCTAACTAGGTACAAGTGGGTGCCATGATTGGGTATAAAAGCAACTTCCATGAAATGCTCAGTCAATCACAAACAAGGATGGGGCTAGGCTCACCACTTAGGGAACAAATGCGTGAGCAAATTGTCTAACAGTTTAAGAACAACATTTCTCAATGAGCTATTGCAAGGAATTTACGGATTTTACCATCTGCGGTCAGTAATATGATCAAAAGGTTCAGAAAATCTGGAGAAATCACTGTATATAAGCGGCAAGGCTGAAAACCAACGTTGAATACCCGTGACCTTCGATCCCTCAGGCGGTACTGCATCAAAAACCGACATCAGTGTGTAAAGAATATCACCACATGGGCTCAGGAACACTTCAGAAAACCACTGTCAGTAACTACCGTTGGTCGCTACATCTGTAAGTGCAAGTTAAAACTCTACTATGCAAAGCAAAAGCCATTTATCAACAACACCCAGAAACGCCGTAATTTTTGAAGTACTACGAGAGTTATTTCTTAATGGAGTCTACACGGTACCTGTCGTAGCCTCTCTAAACTCAGGATGTTCTCCACTTGCAGAACTCCTCGAGTGTATTTCTCGATGTAAGTTTCTCCATCCTGAGTCTCCTCGCTGTCTGCACGAGCAGCCATCAGGGCCAAGGTCTCTCTTTCTTCCTGCTCCTCCGAGGCCTGACATTAAAGGGGTTTATAAGGAAAGGCTGCTTTGATAGTAAATCGAATAAACAAGAGAGCATGTTTTACCTTTGGTATATTGGACACAATCTCGTAGGTCACACCACAGGAGTAAAGTGTGTTTTTGAGGGACATTCTCCTTTTGAGGCTCTGTGTGAAGCTCTGTGCATACAAAGAGACTAAGAACTAAATCACATACTATGTAATAATTCACCTTACACAGACCTGTTTGTTGTAGATGTTGACAGCCACCCTCTTGCGGAGGACCAGCTCCATAGAGGCGGGGTGGCTGAGCTGCACTGTGGCTTTGAGGATCATGTAGATGCGCTCATGTGGAGATGTGATCCGGTTGAGGTGTACAGAATCGTGGATGGATGAGTCCCAGGAGCACAGTGCAGACACCTGGATACAGTTAAAGTTAAAGTCTCAACAATAGTCACACACCCATATAAGTGCGGTAAAATTATCCTCTGCATTTGACCCATCCCCATGTTCACCCTCTGGGAAGTGAGGGGAGAAGTGAGCAGCAGCAGTGGCCACGCTCGGGAATCATTTGGTGATTGAACCCCCCAATTCCAACCCTTGAGGCTAAGTGCCAAGCAGGAAGGCAATGGGTCCCATTTTTATAGTCTCAGTCGAAGTTTGAACTTCTGACCTTCCAGTCTCAAGGCGGACACTCTAACCACAAAGCCACTGAGCAATACATAATTATGTTTAGTGTACAATCTTGCAGAAATGAATGTAGTGCAAGTGAACTGCACACATCCATTTTTGGACAAAAGAGGTCAGTATACCCAAAGTCACTGCTCACCTCTTCATCACTATGCCTGATGATAGGCAGATAGAAGAACTGGCTTCCATGCTCTTTGGGAAGGATAGAGTTAACACCTGCAGCATGTGGGCCTGTCAGCTGCTCATTCACAGTCAGATTATCAGCTGGGGGAGACAAAACACAATTAGTCTGATACAGAACCGCACACTGTAAAATCAGTGCAAATATATTTCTTGACACCATGAAAAAGATCACTTTTAGTGATTTGTATTTAGTGTGCAACTTCCTGTTAAAGCCGCTTTCTTTCAAACACATTCCCAATAAATGTCCCTATTAAGCAAGTTTTATCTAGAACTGATATGGCTCTCACCGTTCAAATCCAAAAAGAGTACTGGAATGTGAGCCTCCAAACCAGCAGGTGGGGTCCTACAAGCAGACAAGCAAGGAGACATTCAATGTACAGCAAATACTCCAATTAATGTCAATTTAACTGTCTGCTTAGTGCAGTAGTTCTCAATTATCATCTCTCACCCCCCCACCTCCCTCCCATGGGACAATTTTATTCATGCTCCCCTAAAATGAATGTTTATTTTTTTAATCAAGATATTTTTAAGATAGTTGTTTACTAACAATAAAGATACTATTAAGCTATTGCCTCAAATACCCCTTACCTTGACACCTTACCCTGAACTTGTGCTTTCGGGGGACATCCTTTCACAACTGGCCACACCAGCCGTGCCTTATTGTGAGTTTCTGGGTAAAGTTTTATTTCTTGCTTTACGCTCTTATTTTGTGGGGTTTTTTCACTTTCTGTTTTCCCCTTTCCTGCAACAGGTTTACACCTGCCTTTGAGCACTTTTCCCTCTGACCTGTTTTCTGTTTGTAATTTGCACTGTATAAGTTGAGCTTGCGACACCATTTGGTTGGGGGGACATTATTCCCTGGACACTATAGACGATTCTTTCCATGCTGAGCTCAAATTCACACACCTTCTGCTCCACATTCCTTGTAAGTGTTTTTGCTGTGTTCCAGCATTTCGTTTTTTTTCCTTCATAGTCTGTCCAGTCAGAGGACTGGCTTGTTGCTCTGGCTTTTGTGTTTGCTTGTTTAATCATTAAAAACATGTTCTTTACTGCATGCTGCCTCCTTGTAGTCTGCATTTAAAATCAGTACAATCTTTGCATTCTCCACGACGCATTGCTTGACAGAATGTCCCGACTACGTGATTTTACAGAAGATTACAACAACCAGGAATGTGAAAATATTTTGGGGGCTAAAATGGAGTCAGAGGCTTTGCGGTAAACCCCCGAGGTACGAGTCGCATGTCCCCGTCGAAGGCGGAAGTTGGCGTCATTACAAAGCGCAGCTCTCCTCTAAGACAGCGGTTCTCAAATGGGGGTACGCGTACCCCTGAGTGTACTTGAAGGTATGCCAAGGGGTACGTGAGATTTTTTTAAATATTCTAAAAATAGCAACAATTCAAAAATCCTTTTTTAAATATATTTAATGAATAAAACTTCAACAAAATATGAATGTAAGTTCATAAACTGTGAAAATAAAAGCAACAATGCAATATTCAGTGTTGACAGCTAGATTTTTTGTTGACATGTTCCATAAATATTGATGTTAAACATTTCTTTTTTTTTTTTGTGAAGAAATGTTTAGAAATATGTTCATAAATCCAGATGGATCTCTATTACAATCCCCAAAGAGGGCACTTTAAGTTGATGATTACTTTTATGTGTAAGAATCTTTATTTATAATTGAATCACTTCTTTATTTTTCAACAAGTTTTTAGTTATTTTTATATCTTTTATATCTGTATTTTACTTCTTTATCTCTTTTTTTTCAACCAAAAATGTTTTACTCTGATTAGGGGGTACTTGAATTAAAAAATGTTCACGGAGGGTACATCACTGAAAAAAGGTTGAGAACCACTGCTCTAAGACGCAGGTGAAATATGGAAACCCAAATGGCAACCTTGCCGATCTTTTCATGTCCTGGGTACAACAGAGCCAGCCGAACTAGAGTTACCAGCCCCTCAAGCATGCAGGAGAGTAAGTCAGCGGCGTGGGGCGCTGAGACACGCTCCCAAAAGGTGACGTGCTGTGTGCAGACTTCTCCTCCCACTGGCCTCCCAGGGAATATTTGTTTGTACCAAACCATATTTTAAGAAGGGGCCGAAGGGGTTATTGAAATCAACATTTGGATTTTGAATGACTTGTGGCTTTGTCCCAATTTGGATTCATGCGTAAGAATATGTTACTTCAGTGTATCCATAATCATTTTCTCATAAAGGCAATTGAGAGCTATGTGTTGGCCCTAGTGGGCTGTGGGCCCTCAAAATTGTCATCATCTTTACCCACTATACGACGGCCCTGCTTGTACTGTTAATTAATTACGTCATCAGCCCTATTAATGCTGGCTGAACAGTTACACACCGCTATTACATCGGTTCTGTTGCTGTGTGGTGCAATATCCTTGTTAATAAATGATAACGTATATAAATGTATACAAATTAAAAATAGAGTTTAGAATTTGGATTTATCATGATTAATCACTGGTGATTATTTGCTTGCTTTATTAAAACTTAGCTTAAGAAAAGACCCCAATACGTTTTTAAATTTTTTACTGGAATGCATTTCATTTATTTGCGCAAAACTTGTTAACAGTTTTATCTAACGTTCTTTCAGGCTGTATTTGGAAGGGAAATTTGCCAGCGAACACTCTATTGGGAGTCGTTTCACTTTTTTTTTTACTGACGTACAGTATGCACTGATCACTGACCGTATAGTGGTTAAGGTAAAAGAGCTTGTGCAGTCAAAATAATTTGCATGATTAATCAAAGAGAGTTCACTATTTATGCAATAATATTTTGTGATTAATCACATGAGTTAACTCGTTAATTTTGACAGCCCAAAAAATCTATATGAAAAGAGTAAATAAATAAAATAAAATAAATGAATAAATAAAAATAAACAACCGTGTGGTCAAAGAGAACTACATCTTCCTTTTGACTTTCTCATCATCAAAGTTACAAAATGAAGTAGTTATATTAGCTACCATTAGGGCATTTACCAGAATGAATAAATATGTTATATAGTGGTGGAAAAAAGTAAGAGTATATATATTTACCAGTCAGCAGGAGCTCCTGGGATGCCACTTGCCGGTGTGGGGACGAGCACTGCGTTTCTTTCCTCAGTAAGGCCGACCCATTGTTCCACCAGCCGGGCTTCACGCTCAACATCCTCTTCTGACTTCTCTGAAGGGAACGACACACAAGGAGAAAGTTACCATAACCAACCAAAAGTCTGAGGATGACAATCAACACTCCTTTTGCCATGTGAATATCAACTGCAGCCCACTAAACTACGTATATATCTGGGTATAGGTGGGCTCACGTTACAAAACAAGGTGGTACTTAGGTCATGTTTGGTCCAACATGTAGGTGGTTTATCTGGAAGGTTTCAAACTCACCGTGCTTGTTGATGATCCTCTTGATCTGTTCATCAAGGTACTCTCGTCGTTTGATCAGAGCGTCTGACCATCGCTCTCTTACACAGCTCAAATCTTCTTCCTGGAAGCAGACATACAACAAAACCAGTGCCAGTTTGTCCAGTGCCAACGCCAGCGGGTAAACCAGCATGCCGTTAAGCATTATCACACAAGGACAAAGGTGCACCTGATGGAAGGCCATATGCGCTTCTCTAGACATTTGATGGATTAATTTTTTAATGCTTATTCTAATCATGGTCATGGCTGAGCTGACTTATGTGGAGAGGCAGGGTACACCCTGGACTGGTAACCAGTCAATCACAGGGCACATACAGTATAGAAAAACAACTATACACAGTCATTGACAATTTAGAGTCTACGATTAAGCTAACATGCATTATTTTTTGGATTGTAGAAGGAAACCATGCAAGTACGAGGAGAAAACTCATACGGCACACGGAGGATTCAAATCCAGCACCTCCTGGGTGTGAGGCAGACATGGCAATAACTCACCCATCCATATTGCAGTGAACCCAACAAATGCTAAACTAATACTGTTAAAGATCTTCCACACTAAAATAATAATTAGGTTGTATTACCTGGCTTTAATGTTTTTACTATGCTCATGCTAAGCCCAATATGATTCACAACATGCTTATTTTGAGTTACAGCTCATTTTTATTTGGTATTTCATGGTTAGCTAGAAATGACATAGGTGGCAAAATACTATAATATGGCCAACATCAGACAGTGGTTCTTAGTTATTTTCTGTCATGCTCTATTTGACCCACCCCCAAATCTAAATACTGGACAATACAAAAACAGATCATATTTATTTATCTGAACAAATTACTGTATATGTTGTGACCAAGCATTCTGCATACAATAAGTTAAAAATATTGCAGAAAATAAATTATTATATAATTAGGGATCGATACCGAAACTGGTAGTTTTTTGGCAGCAACCAAATACCGCCGGTCCTACCAGGCACCGATTCAAGTAAAAATCCAACGGTGCTGTATTACGGTACCTGGGTTGTGCGTGACGTAATGCCTGGTTGCCGACTCAACAGCACTGGAAGCGCACTAAGCAAAACTACCTCTAGATAATGTTGCAATTTTTAATGGAGCAAAGCAAGTGACTCAAAAAATGCTCCAATGTAAGCAAATTAAGGCTCCACATTTCAAAAAATGTGCTAGCTTGATGCTAATTTACATTGGCTTTGCTATTGACGTGCTACTGATTAATGTTAGCGATTTTACCTGGGAATTTCCCCACCTCCAAATTTGTTAAGAAAAACTACAACTAAGATGCACATTAAACAGCTTGTTTGTAACAAGTGCAATACTTGCAGTATAAACACTTTTGAGGGCACAACAAAAAACACACCCTAAACCATCCACTACTGCTATCTAAGGGCTTGGACTTAATTGCAACTTAATGTCATACTTTCAGATACCCCAAATGGACAACAGTTATCATAATCAGCAAAATGTTAAATTTTGCAATGAAAAATACGATTTTATTTAAAAGACAAAAAAACTATTAATATTTATTAACACACAAAAATAATGAAACTTGGTACCCTTAACTACTGGTACTGATTCACTGGTCCCAGTAATTGGTACCATATCTGTTCAAATGTGAACCGTAGCCATCCTTATACATAATAAATCAATAAAAGGAGCTAAGAAAACATCTGCAACAACTTAAAATGTTCAAGTTAGGTTTATTGTTATACCTCAATTTACAACATTTAGACAAGACAAGGCTGTTTGAAATAGGTGCAAATGAGTCACTGGAATGTGCATTTTGATCGATTAAACAAAGTAAAAATAAAAACTTTTTCATTTTATTTGCCACCAGAGTTCTAAGGGATGAATTCAAGAGCAAAGTGCAATATATTAGGTTGTACTTCCTGGTCTTTTTATTCTAGTTATTGTCAATTTTCCTTGCCTTTGACACCTCTTTGGATGTTCTTTTCATTCCTATCAGAAACATCTCTATCCCTTCTCCTGTTCCAATGTGCTGCTTCTACTGGTTAACTCAGAGCTCTGCTGCCATCCAGCTGAAGGCTTGTGTATCATTCAAGCATGAATGAAGACAATGATACTGAAGACACCCCCATTATTTGAGAATTTCTTATATAAGATATTATGTGAAGAGATTAACATTAATTTTAAAAATGTAATTGATATTTTCATTTGTTTTGACACTTTGAAGAAAAGTTCAGTGCCCCAATACATACAATAGAGAGAGTTCACGGTTCATTTAAGGTGACCCGCTACATCAGGGGTGTCAAACTCAAATACAGAGTGGGCCACAATTTAAAACTGAATAAAGCCACGGGCCAAGGTTTTAAAAAGTTAACCTTTTAATAGGGACCCAAACAAGTTTTGCATTGAATATTGAACAAGCAATGCTTATATAAATGTAAAGTGACATGCAAAATCGAGTTTCAAATAATAATAATAATAATAATAATAATAAAAATAATAATAATTAAGAAAAATCAATGACTTATCAAATAAAATTTTAATAAAAATTGAATGCCTCTTTTCTATTTGCAGCCTTTTGAGGTAAACATCAAAATATATTGTAGCGTCCTGGAAGAGTTAGTTCTGCAAGTGTTCTGGGTATTTGTTCTGTTGTGTTTATGTTGTGTTACGGTGCAGACGTTCTCCCGAATTGTGTTTGTCATTCTTGTTTGGTGTGGGTTTACAGTGTGGCGCATATTTGTACCAGTGTTAAAGCTGTTTATACGGCCATCCTCAGTGTGACCTGTATGGCTGTTGATCAAGTATGCCTTGCATTCACTTATGTGTGTGTAAAAGCCGCATATATTATGCGACGGGGCCGACACGCTGTTTGTATGGAGGAAAAGCGGACGTGACGACAGGTTGTTGAGGAGGCTAAAGGCAGTGCCTTGTAAGGCAGGCCCCCAATATTGTTGTCCAGGTGGAAATCGGGAGAAATCGGGAGAAATTCGGGAGAATGGTTGCCCCGGGAGATTTTCGGGAGGGGCACTGAACTTCGGGAGTCTCCCGGGAAAATCGGGAGGGTTGGCAAGTGTGAGGAATTGCGGTGTTACACCGGCACTGCCGCTGTATAATACCGGCGGGCCAACGCTAATGTTAATTTCATATTGCATCAAGGGCCAATTGAAATGACATGGTGGGCCAAATTTGGCCCGCGGGCCAGAGTTTGACACCCATGCGCTACATCATCAAAGCGGCCCTCCACACCTTTAAACGTGGCCTGCTACTTCATTTAAAATGGCCTGCCACATCATATACTGTGGCCCACTACACTATTAATTGTGCCACATCATATATACTGGCCTGCCATGTCATTTAAAGTGATCCACCACGCCATTAATGTGGCCTAAATCATCATTAAATGGGTATGCCATTTAACGTGGCACGGCACTTCATTTACAGTGGCCCTCCACTTCATTTAATGTGACCCAAAACATCATTAAATGGGTAAGTCATTTAATGTGGCGCGGCACTTCATTTACCGTGACCTTCCACAACATTAAAGTGGCCCAAAATATAGTTGAATGTGGCCCAAAACATTACTTAATGCTGCCCGCCACTTCATTTAATGTGGCCCTCCACATTATTAAAACGTGGCCTGCTACCTAATTTAATGTTAACACCTTGGTTTACAATTTCAAAACAAGTTATCCATTAATTTGTTAGTCAAAAATATAATAATCAAAATCAATTGCCAATGCAAATTGTGTAACAAAGCTAAATAATATTGATATTCATCCAGATTCACTATTATAAGCGGCCCTATAAGGGCAGCCATACTTGCAATGTGGCCCTCAATAAAAATGAGTTTGACATCCCTGTTATAGTAGATTAAATTATGCTAGAATTTACTAGAATCTTGAGAAAGATGGCATTATAGTCAGATATATGAATCCTTTTTAAAAGGTGTAACACAAAACAATGACAACTTCTCACTGTGTTTTTCCCCTCTGTTGTGCCATGTCCACAAATAATAAGTTCTTTTAATTCAACATTTGAATCATTAATTATTTTGGACATAACGGTACATTGCGGAAGTAGCCACCCAGGATCCTTCCTGCACATCCTGAAACAAAACTTTAAGGACACCCTCAAAAGCCAACCAAATTACATCTTTGGAAACCGTGCACATCCACCATGCAAAGTAGTGTCAGCCATGCAGCATTCATTTAAGTACAGTATAGTAAGTATTGTTCAGTAGTGACAGCAAACAGTAACGTTAGTGCATATAAGACTCAATGCATAGGATTGGCCAGCTGAGCTGCGTGTGGAACTGTGTTAAGCCACAGAAGAATGGCCGTTGTGATATGTAATTACAGAAGTCGCGTATTTTGTTTAATAAAGCAAAGTCGTTTTAGAGGGCAGAGGGACAGCCCTCGTCCTCCTCCCTTGCAGGCTTATTAGGCAAGGGGCGCCTTGTTGCAAACACATGATCCTTCATGCTGCGGGGTGCATTACAGCAGGATGAAGATACCTGATAACTATCCATATCGTCCTCCACCTCTCTCTGGCAGGAGAGAACACACTTTGTCAAATGTGTGTGCACGTGCAAATGTGTGTGTGTGTGTGTGTGTGTGTGTATGCGTGTGTGTGTGTGTGTGGAAGAACTGCAGCTGACACCTGCAAGCAATTAACAGCTCAATAATAATTAAGAAATTCACTATACTAACTCATGGAGCTTGTTTGTATACTACTATTTCCTGTCTACAATTTATGATGAATGTGTTTTACAGACCTGGTAGGTATCAAGGGGTCTCTGCAATTTGGAGGATCGCACCGTCACACAGCCAATAGACACAGACAACAAGGCCTCCATCAGCAGAGGCAGGGTGCCTGAGTTCTGGACCGGATTCACGCTGACATGAAGCCTCCTGGAGTGACCCTGTTCGAATAAATCATCAACTTTAACACAATGCTATTACATGAGTCACAGCCCTGTTACGGCTACTTGAAATACTGAGTACAATTTTCTGTTTTTCTCCGACCTGCCGCAGTTGGAAGACTCCTCCTGTGCTGATGTCTTTTCCAGGAAGCAGCTCCACGGCAGAGTACTCTCCCTGTTCATTCAACTCCTGGATGGAGACCCACAGCTCGATCCTGCGAGACACTTCGCTCCACCTTCAGGGAATGTGCACCAAATTTAGAGAAGCTTATCCCGTCTATCAGCACAAAGTCTTTCTTTACCTGTCTCGGAGTGTTTGAGTCTTGGCTTCCAGTGCGTCTAACTCCCACGGACGGCGTCCATTTTTAGCACACCAGTGACCCCACACTTCTATCGCCAAGGCTCCGTCTGATATGAACTCCAAAAAGTCATCTGTCACATGAACAACATATTCCTGTGCGGAACACAATAGTGAGTTCATTTAGGACATTCAATATTTGACACCTGCAAAATCAATAATACAACAAAATAATTGCTACACTGTATGTGACGATTGGGAGTTTTAATGACAAATTGTCATCTGCAAGTTTGTACAGTTTTACTCCCTATTGAGCAAGAAACGTGAAAATAAACAGTCACATCCACACCTACATTCAGATCTTCATAAAAGTTAAAGGCTTCTTGCTACATTCAAATTATGTTGCACATTAATCCTGTTAACTAACAAACAGTGCCAAAGACAATACCATTAATGATTGCCTTTTTTGCTTTGGAAGGGGTAATACATGCAATAATGACTACTGGTAGTGGTTGGTAAGAGGATTATAAACATATTGCGTCGCACAAGAGTCAACAAAAGAATGATCAACAACACCTCTGTTTTCGCTTTTAAGAAATTTGCTCTTTATCAGGGCATTAGCCAATAATGAACACACAATGAGGTTGACAAAGCAACGGAAGGGCGGATGAAACGTAAAAGGTGGATCAAACTTACAGAGGGCACCTATTACTACTACAGGCAATAATAAATAGCAACTTGGGCTACAGCACTCCCCTTACTTACCCCATAAGGGAAAAGAATAAAAAATTGGATGGATGGAACTTTACATAGCGATAATCATGTAATTCAAACACATATGCAAAACAGTGTCGCCAGGAATTCTGGGAAGTTGGTATTCTCCAGCAATGTATAGCATTGATGGATTGATACCATTAGTCTCGCACTTGCTAATATTTTCATAAGCAGAAATCAGCAAAGTGGGATACCCACATAAATGTGAGCTTTCCCATCGCTGTTGTCTCTAATATAAACTCCAGAGCTGCCAATTTTGCAGGTTGGCTCATACTTAACAGCTTAATGAAAACATTTTTATGAATTGCTAGGATGGTTTCATACATGTTATTTAGATATGACAGATGTATGCTCTTTTCTTAAGTTTACAGAAACATTGTAACTATTTTGAAACGTAGATATCTTTCGTCAATATGTGACCAAAATGTAATGCAAATATCAATGGAAGAATACAGTGGAACCTCGATTTATGAAACCCTGTAATTGCGACATTTTCATTTGCAAACTTTTAGATTGAGCCAATTATGCTTTTTTGTGCGAACCATGTCTATGTGTACGAACGCTTAATTCAGTCGTTCATTATGTATCGCACGCGGAGCCCTACAAGTCACTTGCTGCACACAACATTATTAATCACTCCTTAATGTTTCATTGTGTGTGCCTTTTTTTTTGTGTTTTTTCCATTTTGCTGACTCAATATGGATCCCAAAATCTCAACAGACCAGCGTGGAAAGAAGGAGGGAATGCCATGGAGTTAAAAAAAACACTATTTGCAAGGAGTAGATCAATGGCGCTGACAAGCATGGAAGAACTCATGAAACAAGTTTAGTAACACAGCAAATTTTAATTGTGATGAGACTGGACTTTTCTGGAAAAAAAATGCCAGAGCAGACTTATTACACAGCAGAAGAAAAGACACTACCTGTTGTTCAGTTTGCCTATTTCAAAGTACACACACAAACCCCCCACCCCCTTTCTTCTACCTCTGTCTTCTGCAGATGTTTTTAATGTGGGTGGAATTTACTTTTTTAAATGTTTATTATTGTAGCAATACAATAGATAATGTAAATGATTTTGTGATTTCTGATCGTTTGTGAGGGCACCAACGGGACTTCTGTATGTGTGCACGTGTTGGCAGAGCAGTGCATACAGCAAGGTTCATAATTTTTTGGCTTGTTGGTAAAGACAAAGTTGATCCATCACACCGTGTTATGTTTGTTTGATACAGAGTACTGTATAGCACTTTATTTTGTGTTCAAAGTGTACAAAACCTTCAGTAAAATATGAATTTTTTTCGAGACTGGAATCCAATATTTATATTTACATTGTTTCTTATGGAGAAATTTGCTTCACTATGCATTTTTTCCCATTCACAAACCTCATTCAGGAACGAATTAAGTTCGTAAATTGAGGTTCTACTGTAATAGCAATCATAAAATGAGAACCAACATGATACGAAAGACATAAGCTTACTGTAATAGTTCATGTATTTCTTACCTTGCAGTGGTCAAACTGGACCGTAAACTGAGTATCTGGGTTCAGAGAGGACGGCCTGTCTGGGCTCACCATTGGAGGAGCCACTGTGGGCTCGCCATGTTCCCAGAAATTGTACTGACAGAAGACAAAGTTGGACAGATTGAGAGGCAGCCCTGTTGCCTCCCTGATGCGAACCTGCAGCACAGACAACACACAGGATGAAGCCTCAGCACATATCCTACATTTGAAAGTTATCTGTGTTGTTCAGATGTGGATTATACCCTGATAATGAGCCTCTTGGCCATGTGGACAATCTCTCCATTGGTGTCCATCACCTCGTAGCAGCTGCTCTCACTTGAGTTCTCAGAGGAGTCGTCTCCACCAGATAGGCGCTCAGGCACAGTGCCGCTGACTCGCATCAGCTCTACGTGCAACCTGCCGGCTAACTGTACACACAAGCGACACAAACATCATCTCTCCAGTGAAAGGAAAGAGAACCGCCAAACACACGCTTGCAGATGAAGAAGATGGCAGTGGAGCAACTGATGAGTGCTTACCTCCCCCTGTTGACTGATGATGGGAACAGCGTATTGCAGCTTGACATCATGGAAGAGGCACTCCAGAAAAATGTTGGCCACTCCTATGAGATTGTGGTTTTCTTGTGCGTCGTAAAATGGGTCGGAGTGTTTACCGTTTGCCTTGTTGTACTGCAACTACACACATTAATTTAATGAGTTTATGGATAAACTGTGTGCTTTATCTTCTCTTACTTACCATCTCCTCCGAGCCTTCCTTCCAGTCCCTGTAGTGGTCTCTCATATCCACCAGCTTGTTTTCCAGCTTGTCAATCGTCCACACCTGAGTTCCCCTCCCCTTCCTGCGCACCTGAATAGCCGGCTCACTCACTATGGCTCCACGCTAAAAAAAAAAAGGACAACTTTTAAGTAGGCCTGAGGACCTGGAGTAGTTAGAAACCATTGCTTGGTGGCGGGGATCAGGCGGTTGACCTTGCGGTTGGCACTAAGGTTGGCTGCAGGAATCTGAAGCGTGACCTGAAAGTCAGTCAGTTTGCTCATCTCCTCAGCCAAAAAGTTGGCCTCTCGCACCAGCGTTTTGGCTTTTAGGACCTGCTCCCTCAGCCGAGAAAGACTCTGGCGGAAAAGTTCATCCCTGACGCACATAAACAGAGAATACAAAACATTGGCTCATTCAGGATAAAGGACATAATTTCTTTATTACCCAAAGTTGCCTATGGCTTCCAAATTTAACATTGTAAAAATGTATTTACAATGCTAAATAAAACCAAGAAAAATGTTTATCATTACATTACTTGAGAGCTACAGTATTATAGCACCCACTCCTCCCTTCATGGCCATGATGCGAGATAAGCCCACTATTCAACTCCTCCATACTTAAAGGGGACATTTGATGATTTTCGTCTTTATTTTTTAACTTATGAATGTTGTTACAATATTGGATACTCATATTAAACAATGCTAAAGCATCATATCATAAATCATTTTGTGATAGCTTGCACACAGTATTGGATGCCTCTGTTCGCGTGATGTCACAGCGAGGTAGATGTACTTATTTGGATATATAAGTAAAACTATTAGCCAGAAGGGCAGGAGCTCCTCCACATGTTCTTCAGGCTGTGAGGAAACACAAAAAAGTATGATAAAGTATTATTTTAATCCAAACTCAGTATGTGCATAACAACACTGACATGAAACATGTAGTGACATAAATGCTGCAAAAAGCAGCTGGCGGGTGTGCAGGTGTACTTAATTTTGTGACTGAGTGACTCTATGCAGGGTTTCCCACACATTCATTTATTTGTGGCGGCCCGCCACGAAAGAATTACGGCCGCCACAAATAAAAACAAAAAAAAACAAACAAAAAAATATATATATATTTTTTTTTTTTCTTTTTTTTTTTTCGGCTTTTGACTCACTCGACCGCTCATAAAAGCAATGGGACTCTGTCTGTGAATGGAGCCTGGAGTTACATATTATATAAATATGTAAATATTATACAAATATGTACATAAAGTGTTGTAATTATATTCCAACTCCGCGTTCTTCTTGGTCAGCGCCGCCGCTGCCGCCGCTACCACCGCTGCCGCCACTTTACACCAGTGCATATCTAATACATATTATCTAGACCAGTGGTTCTCAAATGGGGGTACGCGTACCCCTGGGGGTACTTGAGGGTATGCCAAGGGTTACGTGAGATTTTTTTTTAATATTCTAAAAATAGCAACAATTAAAAAATCCTTTATAAATATATTTATTGAATAATACTTCAACAAAATATGAATGTAAGGTCATAAACTGTGTGTTGACAGCTAGATTTTTTGTGGACATGTTCCATAAATATTGATGTTAAAGATTTATTTTTTGTGAAGAAATGTTTAGAATTAAGATCATTAATTCAGATAGATCTCTTATACAATCCCCAAAGAGGGCACTTTAAGTTGATGATTACTTCTATGTGTAGAAATTTTTATTTATAATTGAATCACTTGTTTATTTTTCAACAAGTTTTTAGTTCTTTTTATATCTTTTTTTCCAAATAGTTCAAGAAAGACAACTACAAATGAGCAACATTTTGCACTGTTATACAATTTAATAAATCAGAAACTGATGACATAGTGCTGTATTTTACTTCTTTATCTCTTTTTTTCAACCAAAAATGCTTTGCTCTGATTAGGGGGTACTTGAATTAAAAAAATGTTCACAGGGGGTACATCACTGAAAAAAGGTTGAGAACCACTGATCTAGACCACAAGGAAATGTTTATAAATGTAGATTAAATTCCCCTTTAAAAGGGATAAAGGCTGCCAATGGAGATTTTTGGTGTTAGGCCCGCTGACAGCCAAATTACATATTCACATAGTTTATCACAGTCGTTAACCATGTTTTTTGTTTGGCTCCAAGCGGGATATTTCAAGCTTCCCAGCAGCCTTTAATGCAGCAAGATGACGACACTGACTGAAACTTTCTCTCAGCGCAAAAGGATCCTTTAAGACAGTGGTCCCCAACCTTTTTGTAGCTGCAGACATGTCAACGCCTGATAATTTGTCCCGCGGCCCGGCGGGGTGGATTATTTTTTTAATTTATTTTCTTTGTCATGAAAAAGGGAGGTTTTTTGGGTTGGTTTATCAATTGTAAGTGTATATTGTGTGTTTTATGTTGATTTGAATTTTTTTTTTTTTTCAAATAAATAACTTTTTTTTTAATTAAAACATTTTTTTTTTTTATAAAACATTATTCTGCCCGGTACCAATCGAGCTGCGGCCCGGTACCTGGCTTTAAGATACGCTCTCTGACACTTTGGATGCTGCATGTTGGCAGTTTCACTTAGTGGTTTGACCCAATCCAACCCAGAGCTTCACTTCACTGAAGCTTTTCCAGAGGTGGTTATCGTCATATAAGGAGGACAACTGTAATTCTACATTGCTCCCTACACTAAACACTGTCTTGCTGTATCTTCATCTTTAAGACTGGGTGGAACCTCATACTTATGGTAAAACACGGTGTGGGAAAAACCAACAGAGCAGAAAATGACTGTCATACATGAGAATGCAGAATAGCAATAGACAGCGTAATATACTGACTTATTAATGATTAACCCAGACCAAGATCCATCCATCCATTTTCTACCGCTTATTCCCTTTTGGGGTCGCGGGAGGCGCTGGCGCCTATCTCAGCTACAATCGGGCGGAAGGCGGGGTACCAAGATCCAAGCCCATATTTACAGTATGGGCCTAAACATCTAACGGTTTGCGTGTATTAAAATATGCGCAAAGCTGATCTAATAGGCTTGTGCGATTTCCTCTCTTAAGTGAACAAAATAAGAAGGGGAATCCCTTTAGAGTGTTTGTCTTCATGTATATGCAAATTATTAGAAGGCCCACAATACTGGGAAAATAATATGCAAATATAATCATATAGCGCTCAAAATGTGATTTATCGAGGAAAAAACTGTTCTGCGGCCCCTGTTTTGTGTCTATATTTAACATGTTAGAATTCTTTGTGCAAACTGGCACAGTTATGCACAAACGGCTGTGAGAAAGGAGGTGAAAGCACTGCAAAGACAGACTATAATTGTTTGTCAACATATTTGGACTATCAGAAATAAAAAAATATTAGCCGAGTCGTGTATTGAGCAATATAATCTTCGAATTTTATAGCTGCTGAATGATGATCACCCGCAACACGGCCACGTGATTTTATGGCAGACAGACACTATTTAGCATTTATTATTTGGAGTTTAGTAGATCAGGCCTCATATGTACGGTGCTTTTGTATTTATTCATGTGTCCTACCAACCTTTCCTCTGTCCACAGTTGCAGCTTGCTGTGTGGTGTGTGCGACTGGAACGTGAGGCGTTCACTGCTGCTGCGGTGGTGCTGTTGTGTTTTCTCTGGAGAAAGCTGTTGTCGTAGCGATTCCAGCTCTCGCTCGTACATCATCCTCTGCTCCTCCAGAGCTGTGCGCTTCTCCTCCAGGTACTGCTTTTCCAGAACCTGGACAGCATTCTGCATGGGGTCTAGATGCGTGTAATAATGAAATACACAACTTATATACAGCTTGCATGGCTAACACAGAAAAATAAATTAACAACAGTCATAAAAAGGGATTATTGTTTTAGGGGCAAGTAGGGCAATGCCCCACCATGATTGACAGATGGTGCTGGATATCCTTTATTATGTATTTTTTTTTAACAAAGAGTAGTTATCTAATAACAAAATTAATGCATGTACTAAAAAATAATGTGCTGATTTTGGAGTATTAATATTTCTGCCCTGTTTACTCCCTGTTCCTACAAGTGAAGGTGGGGCAGTGTAAGCCTCTGCCCCAAGTTGCCGCGCCAAAGACAGTGAGCAGGTTTGCCATGTGCCAATTGTAATAAATGGGGTTGAGGCTTGAATGCTGTTGCCCCACAAATTTTACCTATCAATACATACTGTAGCTGTGCATATGTAGACATTAGTTATGTTAACCAAAACCGATTAATCATACTGCTTAGAGGTGCCATATGTATAAATTTAATGTCAAGTCATCATAAATGACCCTGATATGTCAAAAGGCATTAATAAATCATGTTCTTTTTGAATACCTCTTTAACTAATAACAGTAGTTAGCCATTGTGTACTCATTTCAAAATTAGATTTACAGCCCTGAAATATTATTATTGTTTTCATTTTGATGCCCCGCCCTCCACCGTTTGACCAATTAAAAAGTCCGTGAGTGTGTCACATCCAGGTTGCCAGTTACGCACCAACACTTTCGTCTGGCTACTGCCACTGGTAAAGTTACTAAACATGTCAGACTTTAGTAAATCTAAAAGCCGTCTTTACAATTCTAAATTTATTCATGAAAAAGCCAGGAACAAAACGAGAATTTGTATTGGAGATGCTTTTGAAAGATTGAGACGATTGAAGGCGGAGAAGATTTTTTCATCTGACGCCAAACTTGCTCATTTCTTCCTTGAAAGGTAAGTAAAGCATTTTCGTTTTCCTATTACTTGAAATAAATGGAAATGGACATTTCGCATGTAAACTATATTGTCCAATGCAGTCTATGACAGTGTCTAACAAAATTAGTGTGTTCGTGCAACGATTGCTTAGCGTGATGCTCAGCTCCTTGTGCAATGCTTAGTTAGCATGCTAGCCCGGTCAATGACACATCAACATACAGGCTAAAGGAGGAAATATATGCCCGTTAGCCTGTATGTCGATGTGTCATCCAACTGTCAGTGCCTATTTCCTTCTCAATATGCTGACACGCTGAGGAAATGCGTTACAACATTAGCACGGCTAATTGCTGTTTCCGGTACTGTATGTGCATTAAGCACATATGGGGTGGTATTTGCTCGGCACAATATCATGCATTACATTTAATGATTTTCTACTTTGTGTATTAACATGGTAGTAGGCTGTATGATTTATGCGTAACATGGGTTGGCTCACAGAATTGCACTCAGAACTGAAAGATGGTGATACATGGGAGAGAATGCAGTGCGCCAGGTTGGATGCAATATGGAGTTATGCCAGTGGTTCTTAACCTGGGTTCGATCGAACCCTAGGGGTTCGGTGAGTCGGCTTCAGAGGTTTGGCGGAGCCTCCATCGCGGAGGTCAAGACACACACGACGAATCCTGTAAATAAAAACTTCTCCCTATCGCCGTATTATGGATACCACCAAACAATGTTCCCTCTAATTTTCCATCTGATATGCCAGTGAGTCATTTGTTGCGAGTTCAAGCACTGTGTTGGTTTTGTTCTTTGAACCAGGGGATGTTCATGCACGCACCAGTAAAAAAAACATAACTTTGTCTTGAATTTAAAAAAAGAAAAAAAAAAGAAAAGATTTTTCACTAAAGAAGGGTTCGGTGAATGTGCATATGAAACTGGTGGGGTTCGGTACCTCCAACAAGGTTAAGAACCACTGAGTTATGCTGAACGAAATGTGGCGGTTATTTTACTGTTGGCCTTGGCTTGCCATCAAAGTAGGCCTATGCGATATATAATATACTATATATTAGGAGTGTAATGGTACACAAACAATTTCGGTTCGGTACGTACCTCGGTTTAGAGGTCACGGTTCGGTTCATTTTCGGTACAGTAAGAAAACAACAAAATATTAATTTTTTGGTTATTTATTTACCACAGTTGTAAACAATGGCATAACATATATATACACCCAGGGTCCATTGCTAGGGTTAATACATTTATAACATATATAAAATATAAACTAATTAAGATAAGGCTCAGAATGGTTTCTTAACAAAATCTTTTTGCATATAAAGTGCTTTTTTTGATTGATTGATTGATTGAGACTTTTATTAGTAGATTGCACAGTACAGTACATATTCGGTACAATTGACCACTAAATGGTAACACCCCAATAAGTTTTTCAACATGTTTAAGTCGGGGTCCACGTTAATCAACACCGGCCGCCGTTTTTTGTGGACATGTTCCATACATATTGATGTTAAAGATTTATTTTTTTGTGAAGAAATGTTTAGAATGAAGTTGATGAATCCAGATGGATCTCTATTACAATCCCCAAAGAGGGCACTTTAAGTTGATGATTACTTCTATGTGGAGAAATCTTTATTCATAATTGATTTACTTGTTTATTTTTCAACAAGTTTTTAGTTATTTTTATATGTTTCTTTCCAAATAGTTCAAGAAAGACAACTACAAATGAGCAACATTTTGCACTGTTATACAATTTAATAAATCAGAAACTGATGACATAGTGCTGTATTTTACTTCTTTATCTCTTTTTTTCAACCAAAAATGCTTTGCTCTGATTAGGGGGTACTTGAATTAAAACATTTTTCACAAGGGGTACATCACTGAAAAAAGGTTGAGAACCACTGTGTTATGAGAGTAGCGTATGTGTGTGTGTGGCATGGCCGGCTCTAAGCAGGGGCAAGAGGGGGCAGAGCCCCCTTAAATAAATGTCTTGCCCCCTCAAATCAAAATTGAGAAAGCAAATTTTAATAAACTCACAAAATTACTACATTACAAGTTGACAAAATTATCTGCACTAGCGGAAAAATCCGCCGAAAAAGGGACACACGTTATAGTAGTGTCGGCTTCCCTCTCATCCCTCCCTCCGCTGTGCGTGTATTCAACATTCCACTGGCTGCGCAGCAGACACACACCCGCACACACCCCTCAGCCCTCAGTAAACATCCAATCACTGTTGCAGTATGAAAGTAAAGGAAAAGGAAAAGTTGTCTACATTTATCATATACTTGTTAGGATGGGTGTATTTGTGTAGTGTCTGTCATAAACACGTTTATCGTCGCGGACTTTCGGTGCTACGGAGTTTCTTTTTTTTTTTTACAACTTGACGAGAGCAGTGACAGCGGAGGCTCTGAGCAGCAGTGGTTTGGAAGGCAGAGAGCCTCCACTGTTCCTGTAACAAGCTACAAGTCATTTATGATGCTGTTAATGACGGTAAAAATGAAACATAAGGTATATATCCTGCTCAGCAGTCCTCCTCTGCTGTCCTCTGTTCAGAGCGGAGTCCTTAGCAACGGCCCGTTTTACTTAGCAACGGTCTGGCAATCGACTGCTGGAATTATTTTTCTGTTGTTTTTCTTGTAATTCTACATAGTCAATCTTTAATGTTTTAATCTACATTTTGTAATAAACAAATTATAAGTTTCAATTGATATGACCAAGACACCTAAAAACAAAAACACAGCCGTTTTCATCAATTTACAAGCAAGTGGGCAACACACATACATTGGAGTGAATGAATTTTGTGCCCAGATGAGTGCCCACGTCCACTGCATGTGACAAACTGAAGACAAGTGACCTGTGTCTGACAGACCCCTACGTCATGGGTGTCAAACTCTGGCCCGCCGTGTAATTTCATTTGGCCCTTGAGGCAATATCAATTTAGCATTAGATCTGGCCCGCCGGTGTTATACAGCGTCGGTGCCGCTGTAACACCGCATTCAACCGCTAATACTCATACTTGCCAACCCTCCTAATTTTCCCGGTAGACTCCCGAAGTTCACTGCCCCTCCCGAAAATCTTACGGGGCAACCATTCTCCCGAATTTCTACCGATTTCCACCTGGACAACTATATTGGGGCCGTGCATTTAAGGCACTGCCTTTAACGTTCTCTACAACCTGTCATCACGTCCGCTTTTCCTCCATACTAACAGCGTGTCACATAATACTTGTGGCTTTTACACACACACACACACACACACACACACACACACGCACAAGTGAATGCAACGCATACTTGGTCAACAGCCATAGAGGTCACACTGAGGGTGGCCGTATAAAAAACTTTAGCACTGTTACAAATATGCGGCACAATGACAAGCACATTTCGGGTGAACATCCGCACTGTAACACAACAGAACAAATACCCAGAAACCCTTGCAGCACTAACTCTTCTGGGAAACTTCCAGCAAACTGACCAATAATTAACGTTTTATTCATGCATTTTCTCTTGCTACTTCAAGGCTTGAATGTTTGGTTCATTCATTATTGTTATTTTATTTTCAAATTTATTATGAGCCTGTGGAAAAAATTTGATATTGACCTCAGAAGATTGCAAATAGGAAAAAAGGCAGAACATTTTTATTTAAATTGTATTTGATATGCCATTGCTTCACGGTGGCAGAGGGGTTAGTGCGTCTGCCTCACAATACGAAGGTCCTGCAGTCCTGGGTTCAAATCCAGGCTCGGGATCTTTCTGTGCGGAGTTTGCATGTTCTCCCCGTGAATGCGTGGGTTCCCTCCGGGTACTCCGGCTTCCTCCCACTTCCAAAGACATGCACCTGGGGATAGGTTGATTGGCAACGCTAATTTGGCCCTAGTGTGTGAATGTGAGTGTGAATGTTGTCTGTCTATCTGTGTTGGCCCTGCGATGAGTTGGCGACTTGTCCAAGGTCTACCCCGCCTTCCGCCCGATTGTAGCTGAGATAGGCGCCAGCGCCCCCCGCGACCCCGAAAGGGAATAAGCGGTAGAAAATGGATCGATGGATGGATGCCATTGATATTTTTTTAATTATTATTATTATTTGAAACTGGATTTTGCATGTCACTAAAGTTATATAAGCCTTGCTTGTTCAATATTTAATGCAAAACTTGTTTGGGTCCCTACTAAAAGGTTAATTGGTTCAACCTTGGCCCGCGGCTTTGTTCCGTTTAAAATTTTGGCCCACTCTGTATTTGAGTTTGACACCCCTGCCCTACATAAAGCCCCGCCCAAGGCTGTAGTCCTGTACTGTTGTTGTTTTTCTTCATGTAATCACAGCGGGTTTTTTCTGTTGTTGTTCAAGCTTACTTATTTTCTGCTCCAGCTTCCAGCAGCTCACAAAGAGAAAGTTAATGCTCTGTAATGCATCCATTTCTCAGAGCATTTAAAAAGTCTAGTCCTGCTCCTGCATGTAGTAGTAGCAATGATGCTACTGCTAGTACATCAGGGACAGCAGCTAGCAATACTGCACCTTTAGCACCAGCAAGCACTGTTTCTCCTGCACCAGCTCCCTCCGTTCCCCCAACAAGCGCTCCCCCAAAGCAGCCTGCTCAGCTACCCAGTGACTTAAATGGCAACTCACCATCTCAGCCAATACTGGGTGGCTACCCAAAGCGTGCATTTGGTACAACATTAAGATCATTCAATCCTGCCTGGTACCGCACACGACCATGGCTAGAGTATTCTGTGGTGCGAGGCGCCTGCTTCTGTTTCCCCTGTCGGAAATATGGCAGCGCTGTTAATGTTTCCCCCCCTGAGGGATTGCCACCTTATTGTGGTCAGGGGGTTTGCGGGCCTCAGTGACCTTAAGAGCTATACCAGCAGGAGCTTAGTGTTCAGGAGGGACACCCAAGTTGGACAGGTCTGAAGGTAGAGGCCTGACAAAGTGCAATCCACTACTCCAGGTTGGTGTTGGACACATAGCTAAAGACCCATTTCAATGAAGAAAGCATTGTTACTATAAGCACAGAAAAAAAAGTGCTGGGGCATGATGTGTACACATGATGCCCCCTTCACATTTCTGACTGCCCCCTCATATAAGCATGCCTAGAACCGCCCCTGGTGTGTGGCCCTTTAATATGGGACAGCATGTGACGTCAGTGAGGGTGTGGGCGAGCGAGCCTGGTGAGGGAGCGGTAGTGAGTATGGGGAGTGGCTGGTGTTTTGTTGGATTGGCTGTGTGGAAGAACTCAATAAAGCAATGATTTGCATTTAATTGTCGGACTCTTCATTTACCCGGGAGTCCAGAGCTGTGGAGACCCACTGCCGGGTAGAGTGAAGGGTTGTGCACGCAAGGGAGACACTATGGGAGCCGGAAGCAGGAAAGGTGCAACACATGTTTGACGTGTTGTCAGAAGCAGCTGCTGAACAATCTTGGCAAACCTCCGTCCTCCATTGTTGTATCGCGCAGCCAAAGTGTTCCCAAACGGGAAATCTTAACGAGGCAAAGGGTCTTCCAGCTCTGGCTTTAACATGTTGTCCTAGCCCGGCCACTGCTAGCATGTGTACTCGTTCGGTACACCTCCGAACCGAAACGAAACCCCCGTACCGAAATGGTTTAATACAAATAGACGTACCGTTACACCCCTACTATATATTATTATCCATAAAATATTTATAGGAGCCAGATGAGGTGGTTCGGGCATCTGTTCAAGATGCTACCCGGACGCCTTCCTAGAGAGGTGTTCAGGGCACGTTCGACCGGCAGGAGGCCACGGGGAAGACCCAGGACACATTGAGAACACTATGTCTTCCGGCTGGCCTGGCAACGCCTCGGAATCCTCCGGGAGGAGCTGGACAAAGTGGCTGTGGAGAGGGAAGTCTGGGATTCTCTGCTTAGGCTACTGCCCCCGCGATCCGACCTCGGATAAGCGGAAGAAAATGGATGGACGGATAGAAGGTGGTCCGTGCGGTCAAACTAGACATTTTAGCAGGGTAATGCCAACAATCTATCGCGACCCCCGAGTAAAATATTGCCATTTGCCTTGGAGTAGGATTCGGATTTGGCTGCGTATCTGGCAACCTTAGTCATGGAGAGTGGGAGGGGACTGCAGAATCTTGATCGTGATTGCAGTACAATTTCTGGCCAGATTACTACATACAGCCACTTTTACAAAAAATTTGGCAACTGCAAATAGCTTCGAAACAAAATGATGTGCAATTGATTGCAAATTAAATTAATTGTGACCTAGTCCTTTTACTGCTGTGTGGGGGCGGTAAAACCTTCCTCCCAAAGCAAGAGGGCATGTGCACCACCATATTCGACAGATGGTGCCGGTTATCCCCCAGTATATTGTATCTTTTTAACAAAGAGTAGTACTTTAATAGCAAAATGAATGCACACACTAAGTACAATGCATCCGGAAAGTATTTGCAGTTCTTCACTTTTTCCCTATTTTGCTATGTTACAGCCTTATTCCAAAACCGAATTAATTTGTTTTTGTCCTCACATTTCTACAAACAATACCCCATAATGACAATTTGGAAAGGTTTTTAAAATTTTTTTTTTTGCTAATTTATTACAAATAAAAACCTTAAGAAATCACATAAGTACATAAGTATTCCCAGCCTTTGCTCAATACTTTGTTGATGTACCTTGTCAGCAGTTACAGCCTTAAGTCTTTTTAAATACAACGCCACAAGTTTGGCACACCTATCTTTGGGCAGTTTCGCCCATTCTGCTTTGCAGCACCTCTCAAGCTCCATCAGGTTGGATGGGAAGTGTTGGTTTTCATCCAGGATGTCTCTGTACATTGCTGCATTCATTTTAGTCTAGTCAGGGAGGTGACTAAGAACCCGATGGTCAGAGATACAGCATTTCTCTTTTGAGAGAGGAGAACCTTCCAGAAGGACAACCATCACTGTACACCAAGCAGGCCTGTACAGTAGAGTGGTCAGACGGAAACCATTTCTTAGTCAAATGTTTGCCAAAATGCACCTGGAAGATAATAAGAAACAAAAGTGTCTAGTCTGATGAGACGAAGATTGAACTCTTTGGCGTGGATGTCAGGCATTATGTTTAGAGGAAACAAGGCCCCGCTCATCACCAGGCCAATACCATCCATACAGTGAAGCAAGGTGGTGGCAGCATCATGCTGTGGGGATGGTTCTTAGGGGCAGAAACTGGAAGACCGGTCAAAATAGAGGGAATGTACAGACACATCCTGGATGAAAACCCACACTTCTTATCTAACCTGATGAAGCTTGAGAGGTGCTGTAAGAGGAATGGGTGACGAGGAATGAGTAAAACTGCCCAAAGATAGGTGTTCTAAGCTTGAGGCATCATATTCAAAAAGACTTGAGGCTGTAACTGCTACCAAATGTGTATCAACAAAGTATTGAGCAAAGACTTTGAATACTTTTGTACATGTGTTTTCTATTCGTTTATTTAAAAAAAACAAAAAACTATTCACATTGTCGTTATGAAGTATTGTCTGTAGAAAATTAATGTATTCTATTTTGGAATAAGGCTGTAACATAACAAAATGTGTAAAAAATTTAAATGCTGTGAACACTTTCCGGATGCACTATAAGTGTTTTTTTTATTTCATTTTATTATTATTTCTGCTCTATTTACTGACCTGGTCTGACCTTTCAAAGCTCCTTGTCCTTGCAATGTCTGCCACCAAATGTGGGACAGTGGGAGCCTCTACCCCAAGTTGCCACGCCAAAAAAAGTGAGCAGGACTGCCATATACTAAAGGTACTAACTGGGCTCAGGGCTTGAATGTTGTTGCCCCCCAAAAATGCCTAGCAATACATGGCCAACAGTAGTAAAAATAACTGTAACCATATCCATATTGACTATACCGCTTAATTTTACCAAAGTTGTTATCCAAAATTGTGTCATTTAATGCAATATAACTCAAATGTGTAATAAACTTCTGTCATGTGCTGTTTTTTGAGTAAATATCCTTCAGTCTGACTTTGGCCATGTTTTTGCCAACTTTCCCTGTCTTTTTTCTGCTTGTGGGGCAATTAAGGCCCCTGCCACAGGATGCACAGGAAACAACCATTTTTTTAGAAGCAAATTTCAAGTCAGACGCTGCCATCTGAGGGGTGAAAAGCAACTTTTTAAGTGCAATATATTAAAATTATCACATAAATTATGGAAAAATTTGACATTACTTGAAAACAATTTGTTAAAATCTAAGTCAAAACTGTATTTAATGCTGACTTTAATGTCTATATTTGGAGTATTCATGACCGTGAATACACTGGATGACTAATGTGCATGACTGGAGATGACTGGTCATATTTCTATTGGGCTTGTGTACACAAAATATTTTCCATAAAATCTGCCAAGCAAGAAATGTGGCAAAATTTAAGTCCAACAGGATTGATTGCGCTATTAAATATTTAATTTTGTGGCTACAAATCATCAGGAGGCAGAGGAGTTGTCTAAAGTCGGGAGTATGTCAGATAAAAAACTGTTTTACAGTACAGTACCGGCATTTAAAAATATGTTAAGGTGGGAGTAGCTGGAACAAACGAGGAGTTTCAGATATGGAATTTGTGGTATTCTGGCTGTAGACTGAGGTCCTTAGACATCAGATGAATTACTAATTACCATTGTTCCCAAGAGTCTTCATTATGACCTCCATCTGGGCAAACTCATAACTGTAGTCCTGCTCAGAAGAAGCCTCGCTGGCCGTCTCCACATCCATCTCCACAAAGCTCTCCCTGGGAGAGACCCTCTCCAGCTCCTTCAAACGATCCCGCCGCTTTCGTTTAGGAAGATTTATCCTGTGACAAACGTGGACTTTAATTTACTTTGTTCATAACAGGCGTTGTCAATGATGAAATATGGCCTACCTAAAAAAGTGGTTGTTGCCCCATAAAATACGGTCCCCATGCCAGAGGTGGACCAAAGAATCAATCATTGTTCCGTTCACGCAGGTCCTATAGAGAACATGTAAGGTGACATTGTAATCTAAACTGATGGAGGTTGAACAATTTCTTTGCAACACCGGATATCAAACCAAAAAAAATTCCTGGAAAGTGAGGTCATGTGACCTATCCGTGTAGGATGTGGACAGGAAGTAGTAGCAGCAGCTCACCGGGCGTTCCCTATGGGCGTCAAAGTGACGTCACCATCTTGGCACAGCTCCAGGACACAATGGTGCGGCTGGATACCGATCCCAAAGAGCTGGATGTCCTGAGAAGTGTCAGCGCCGACATGCGTGAGCTCCTACGCACAGGTGAAAGACACATTAAGGAGAAAATAACAGCAAGCCTGCTATTCATCTACTTCTGTTTGGCCTAATTTCTCGTGACAAAATGAGTCAACAAAAGATTAAAAGAGTCATGCAGCACAAGTGGTGTGCTGCGTGGGGGTTGTTAAACAAACATCTTCTTTCTCAGAGGATGTCCAAGCCGGCAGCAAGCTAAGCCAGTCCACATTGCCGTGGTCATTTCACACTGAAATGGCAGGATGGGCGGAATAATCCAGACAAAGGCCTGTTGTTCTGCTCGCCACGCAGGCCGCTTCCTCGCACGCCTACAGGTCTGACTTTTAGGTGGCTTCTGTCTCACTAAACCACACATATCATACTCTAGTCACCTGAGTGAACATTTGAGCAATAACAAGTGTGTGGATGTGCTTACGTTTTCTACACATAACATAACTGAAAATCAACACTTACCTTGACATCACTTGACATCAGTTTCTGCTGAGTAGGTGGTTGTAATTGTATTGTATGGTCTTATCATGTTGAATAGAAATCCCCTAAACTGTAAGTACTGTAGTGTCCTTGCTGTTCAGTCTTAGCAAAGAAATCTGGTTTTATTTAAAGAAAGGAAGCAAAGGAACGAAAGAAGGAAACTCCATCTGGAGATTTAAATTACAAAAAGTCAACTTCTATCTTTCACATTTACACATTCACACACTACTGCGCATTGAATTACCTCAAAAGTGTACAATACGGGTTATTTTTTGGCGCATTTAAAAATCAATAAACCCGCATCAGCAATTAAAACAATACTTTGTTGTAATGTCAAAATAAAAATGGCAAAAAACATATTAAACATGAAAAAAAAAAAAATAAAATAAAATATTTGAACTCACAAGTTGTAGGACCCTTTTGACGCAGTATAAGCCATTGGTACCGCTCGTAGTTGGTTGATTCGAGTGGAAATGGCGGGAATTTTCCCATTTCATCGCCAACATCGTCTCACAAGATGTAGTTTCTCTTTAAATATCCTTCTTGAAAATGGCCTTGCAAATATATATCTGCCACCTAATCAACGTTTTGTTCTCCTTCTTTGTGGGTCAACACTTCCTGCTTCCTGCTAAGTTGCAACTTGTGACTGGATACTCACTTTGGAATGACAAGTGAGTATCCAATCACAGTCTCGTTAACATCAGGCTACCGAGATAGGCTACTGTTAACAACTCCTGATCTGATTGGCTATCGCAACTGTCTATAAACTGTATGTGCCCGTTTACTTAAGTGCACAGACGCACGCATTGTTGATTCTGAAGGCCCTGGGCAGATTTCGTACAGCATGGCAACATAAGCCAGCTGAATTATGATTGGATAAAAACTCCAACCTAAAAACAACAGCACTGGAAGGAGTATAATATGACACAAATAGAATATGAATAATTTTAGATATTTAGGGAAAGTAAATAAAAAAATACTTTTATCTTTAATTATGATCATGATTTATGGTTATGATAGGCCAGCAGCAAAGAAAGGCCTTGTTGGCCTTGACAGCCAACCACTGTGTGCACTAAAGATGAGTAAAGATTAGGGATGTAACGGTATTGTATATACCATGGTATTGCGGTTTCAAAGTCTTCACAATACTGCAGTGACGTGTGACGGTATCAAACAAAAACTTGGTGAGTGTAATTTTTTCTGGCGGCAAGCAGCAAGTCAAGTGTTTTCATACTAGCTAAGAGGAATTGTTTTTTGGACATTTCTGGAGAAACTCATTTAAATCTGTTCTCGTTATTTATTTGAGTTATGTTTTGGTAACAAACAGAAAAACAATCACTGGCAAAAACACAACCTCTTTGGTGGAGTTAAGAATGCTTGTGTTCTGTAAAGCAAAGCGCACATATTTCGCCTCCACCATTTCCTAGGCGAAACAGAACTAACTAGCTGGTCACGTTCCCCAGCACAAAGAATGATGAGTAAACCGAAGCTACTTGATAAATCTAGAGAAGTAGGAAGAAGTAAAGCTTATTTACTCCTACACCTCCTATCACAGCAATCACTGATAAGCCTGTTCACTTCCTGTGCTAGAAGAGCAATATTTAATAATAATAATGGTTTGGATTTATATATCGCTTTTTTCTCGTAACTCAAAGCACATTACACTGAAAACTAGGGATGAACGATAAGGCCTCAAATCTATATCGCGATATACTGTATATTGCAGCCTTCTGCGATAACAATTTATTAATATCACAATATATTATTTGGTATATAAATGATAATAGAACCCTTTTAAAACAGATTACAAAGGCTTCTAATTTGGCTGCTGATACAGTATATGCAGTAACATACAGCATCATTTGCTGTTGTATTATTTTCTTAAAACTATTACTAATCAATCTACTTGTTAATTTACTGTTAATATCTGTTTACTTTCTGTTGTAACATGGTTGTATCTACATTTTTGTTCAAATGTAATAAGCACTTATTCTTCTGTCGTTTGGTTCTTTACATTAGTTTTGGGTGAGACTACAAACTTTGGTATCGATCGAATGCCAAGTAATCATATTGGGAGTATTGTTTATATACTAATACTGATACTTCAAATTTTCAAGCTCATTGAATCATTACATTCTTAATCACAATAATAATAACAACAAAAAACAAACAAAGGATGGCGGTGGAACAATTTCCTACTGTCCTTTGTTTGTTGTGTCCATTGACTTATTTCCTGAAATTCTAAACAATAAAAAAATGACAAAATATATGTATGATAATAAAAAATATTGCTCTAACCAGTGTAACATAAATCAAATAATGATATTATACTTCATATTGTTACTGTTGAGATTTGTGTCTGTCCACCCACCTTTTTTACATTCGTGTGGTGTAGCATGTTTAGCTATTCCTATTCCTGTATGGGATGATACTTGTAAGAAACATAGTTTACTTATGGAAATGGAGGCAAGGAATGCTGTCTAAGAAGTGGCTCTGCACTGTGGAGGGGCGTTAGCCTGTAACCAGAAAGCTACATTATGTTGAGGACACGTTTTTTCACTTGTTGCTGTTAAATTTGTAGAACAAAGCTCAAATGTGCCATCAAAATGGATTATCACAATAGTATTAAAAGCTCTATCGTTGACAAGATTTATATAATTTATACCATATATTGTCTATATTGCGCAACCTAACTGAGAACACATTATTCATTCAGTCCACATTTAACACGTGATGGTGCTAAGCTACATTTGTAGCTAAAGTAGCCCTAAAAAAGACGTGGCTGACAATTTGCCCCACTGGCCTATTTGACGACCACTAAATATTTATAAACCAGGGTGAGTGGCATTACAAGCAAGGTGGGTGAAGTGTCTTGGCCAAGGACACAACATAACTGACTTATAACTGATAGCAGAAGCTACATTCTTACTAGGAACCCTCAAACTTCTGGAAAACCCCTCTCCCATTTGAGCCAATATAATAAAATTATGGATAATGAACTTTCATCAGAGGCAGTACAAATGTAAAACATTTAATACTTACAGTAAATACAAAAACCGTAGTACCTTCAGGTAGTAGACCAGTAGCTCATTTAAGGCCGGGTCAGCGTTCAGATTGACCAGGAAATTCTTGTCTTCACCCACTTTTATCCCGGATGTTTCCAAAGAGATGCCCATGCTCTCCAGCTGCTTCTGGCGCTCCTTTAAACACAGTTGTTTGCCTTTATAAGTGAGCATACGGCATTGTTTCATTTAGAGCAGGGCTCTTCAACATTTTCCAGGGTAAGGACCCCAAACTGATGGAGAGATGGAGCAGGGACACCTTATATATCCTGTATAAAATTGTGTTTTAAAATTAACTGGTCTAAAAGGTACGTTGTTATTGTGCAATACTAAAATATTCAAATACTACTGTATAAGGCTGTAAATCGCTAGTTGGCAACCAGTATGCTAATCACAAACTGGCAACAAGCACAACTAATCTCTAGCAGGCAACTAGCACTGTGAATTGCTAACCGGCAACTAACGCTGTTAATTACTATCTGGCAAGGCAACTACAGCGATAATTGCTAGCCACTGTATCTAAAAAAGTAATTTAAATTAGTGGAAATATTGCAAGGGAATATAATTGTTTGGTTTGTTTACAAGTCGAATCAACCAAAAAATTTCACGACCGTCTCCATTACCTCTACGTAACCCCTAGGGCAGTGCTTGTCAATTATTTTCTGTTACACCTCACCTAGGAAGAAGAAAATATGAAAGCAGCTCACCGCAGCCACTGATGTCAATACAGCCAGCACTAGCTGTTCGCCGCTAAATATGGTTTGCCTGCATTAATGCTTATAAGAACAGGGTCGCAAATATGTAATTTTTATTCTCATGGCCAGACTTGTGTGTTGATTTTAGTACTTGACGGTTTCGGCTACAACTGAGGCCTTCCTCAGAGGTTGTCACTTGATCTAACCTGAAACATCACATGACAACCTCTGAGGAATGCCACAGTTGCAGCCGAAACGGTCAGGTACGGAAAGCAACACACAAGTCTGGCTATGAGAATAAAAATTACATCATTCTTAGAAGACCTAATGAACTTAATTGGACTAACATTGTTAATAGTATTATTGGCGCTTATTTATTGGGGTTTTTTGGGCAGAGTAGAGGAACTCCTATTGACTACGTTATAAGCAGACTTATTTTTACGAATTAAAATGCAAAAAAAATAAAAATACATCAATTGTCTTATCCTTCATAATAATTGTAAACGATAAGCAAAATTCCAAAACAAGTCCAGTTCCCTTTTCAGAAAACAAAAAAGAAAGAAATACAGATGAACTTACACCAAATAATAACTTTTTTAACATTGTTTTTTAGTCTGTAACAGAAAAGATTTAAAGTGCATTAATTTGCCAGAAATAAAACAATAAATACTTTCTTATTCAAACTATAAACTATTTTAGACCGACTTCAACCATTTGTTATTGAAACATGTAATTAAATAAACTCATTAATTAAAAATGAATTCCAAACATGCAACATTACCTCAGAATCACAAAATATAAAACACTATAACTTACTAAAATGTGGCCTTGTGGTTAGAGTGTCCGCCCTGAGATCGGCAGGTTGTGAGTTAAAATCCCGGCCGAGTCATACCAAAGACTATTAAAATGGGAACCATTACCTCCCTGCTTGGCACTCAGCATCAAGGGTTGGAATTGGGGATTAAGTCACCCAAAATGATTCCCGGGCACAGCCACTGCTGTTGCTCAATGCACCCCTCACCTCCCAGGGGGTGATCAAGGGTGATGGGTCAAATGCAGAGGATAATTTCACCACACTTAGTGTGTGTGTGAACAATCATTGGTACTTTAACCTGAACTTTAAACAAAAAGCAATAAAACAATTTTTACAGATTTTTTTTTTTTTAATCAAATTGAGGATGTCAGGATTAATGGCTACAATGAGGACACTTTGTCGTGCACGATTTTTCTAAGCGGGGTTTGATAAAGCACGTCATACGCGTCCCCTGCCATTGCCCCACTATTTGAGAAGAACTGCCCTTGAGGTCGCAGACCCTGTTGCAGACTTCTCTGTTACTCACCGTGGCGATCTCCTCAGTCTTTCGAAGTTTTTCCTCCCAAGTCACGGTCATCTCCATAATGAGTTTCTCAGATTCATGTAGCTTATCTTTTAGCTCAGGTGCCTTCAAGGACTACAAGAACACAAAAGGGGATCATGTTAGGACCATGTGAAAATTGGCCATAAAGACTTTTGGTTTTGTCTCACTTCCGCCTGAGACAGCTGGACTTTGAGCTTCTCCACCTCCTCTCGGAGTTCCCGAATGATGCGAGCATTGGGGTCTTCGTTCACCACGGCGTGGTTGATGATCCTTTTGGCTCGATCGGCGTAGCGCAGAGTGGAAAGAGTCTCTTCATAGTTATCTGCTGCAGGACTCACTGTGGCTATCATAGCCGTTTTACTGTTTCCGCCAAGATTGTCCTACAGAGAAGAAAAGTCAACGTGTCTCGTCTTTCTACTGTAAGTGACTGGTAATGCACCCTTTTGGCTTTGAAGGCGACTAGAAATAGCTACAATTTGGATTTCAAACCTTGAGCAGCCAGGTAAGGACAGAGTCTCTGTAAGGCACAAATTTGGCCTTCCCCTTCCCTGCAGACTGATCGGCTAATGCAGAAATCACACAACCTAGCGTAGTCAAAGACCTACAACATCACACACACACACACACACACACATGCACACAGATTTCCATTTTAAAGACTTTCTGTTTTATTTCTCATGTATATTTTATGGCCATTTCACACAGGAGTCACTTTTTAAGAAACTTTGCACAATTGAATTAATATCCAATACAAGAGCTGTATCACAAAGTCTGCTTTTACCAACATAACTACAACCACACATAGTCACAAAGTGCAGTGTTCATTTTGTTAACTATATTTTTTTAACATCAACGACCTATTTTCCCCTGACTAAAATAGGACGATAACGAGACAACAAATGCACATTGACTACAAAAATTACATACTGTAATTCATTTACAATTTGGTCAAATAATACAAATGAAATAAAATGTTGACAGAACAAAATTCAATCATATTTAATGTTTGTCTTTAGGATAGGACTAGTTATCCAATCACAGTAGCATGTGAAAGAGTGGGGGGAATCATAATTAGCAATCAGAACTACTGTCTCTTGAGTTTTCTCTCAGACAACAAGATTGCATTATTACACACTTTAATACATTATGTGTTCTACACTTGGAAGAAAAAGAAGAGAAGACATATGGACGCATTTCACCTTTGCCGCAGTAGACAACAAGATACCTTGTAAACCCTATGACTCGATTTTCTCTGGTAAAAATAAGCACCGTCTGGAGCAGGCTATCCGGACATCTACGCAACAGTAAGTTCGCCGAAGCTAATATTTCAAAATGATTTATATTTTACTGAATTATTAACTGTTACTATTGAAGACGGTAAAGCAGGGGAAAGATTACTTACTCTACCACTACTTTTGTTGAACACCCTGGGCGAGCTTGTCCACCAATTAAATATGCAAGATACCCTTACAGTGCATTTTAATCGATGTCCTCGGTATGGTGTTCAGCTTTTAATTGCACAACTTGCCAATCTAAAAGACTAAATTTGTCATTTTTCAAGCTAACACACAGCAAAAGCAGCTTTATGAGATATGTTCTAGATTTATAACACTAGTTGCTGTATTTAATCAGAACAGAGGCCATGATGCCAAATGTGCACATTCAGTGTAGTTACACATAATATAGAATACAACTTGTTTGTTTTTTCATATGACCATTTTAGTCATATGTTGTTCAACAAGAAAAAAATGCTTAATAACAGCTATAATAATACCACACTGGAAGGTTAGTGTGAAATGTACATTTTGATATATTCATTGAGTGTAGGTCTTGCTGTGAATTAAGTTTTTGAGATGCTATGCAATATCCTTAATAAAATGGTTTCAACAAAACTTCAAAGACGCCTTGTACTTTATACTTTATATTTCAGTCGACGAAATGTATTGTGGTTTTAGTCAACTAAAATGTTGAGGGATTAAGTTGACTAAAAATCTAAATTAAAACTTAATCAATTTGGGTGATTCATATAAGACTAAAACTGAAGTACATTTTTATTAAAAGGCTATGACTAAAAATAAATTAAAGACAGCTTAAAAATAAATTAAAGACAGCTGTCAAAATTAACACTGGTACAGTGGCACCTCAACTTATAAGTATCTTAACTTATGAATAATTTGAGATACAAGCTGTCTTTAGGCTTTTTGTTATGCTTCAAATTTTGGTGAATTAACCCCCACTTCCAACCCTTAATGCTGAGTGCCTAGCAGGGAGGTAATGAGTCCCATTTTTATAGTCTTTGGTATGACTCGGCCGGGGTTTGTACTCACAACTACCGATCTCAGGGCGGACACTCTAACCACTGAGAAAGCATTTTCACAATCGCTTGAAGTAATATTTTTAACACGTTTGTGCCGTTCGAGTAACTAAAAGTTGGTATATTTTTACACATTGTTCCTGTTCCAGCGTAATGTCAGTCCGCATCACACAGGCTGCAGCCTCTGCGAAATGCAGCCACAAACGTCCAAACGACAAACATTTATGTACAAACCCTGTTTCCATATGAGTTGGGAAATTGGGTTAGATGTAAATATAAACGGAATACAATGACTTGCAAATCATTTTCAACCCATATTCAGTTGAATATGCTACAAAGACAATATATTTGATGTTCAAACTGATAAACTTTTTTTTTTTTGCAAATAATCATTAACTTTGGAATTTGATGCCAGCAAAACGTGACAAAGAAGTTGGGAAAGGTGGAAATAAATACTGATAAAGTTGAGGAATGCTCATCAAACACTTATATGGAACATCCCACAAGGTGTGCAGGCTAATTGGGAAAAGTTGGGTGCCATGATAGGGTATAAAAGCAGCTTCCATGAAATGCTAAGTACCGTATTTTCCGCACTATAAGGCGCACCTAAACACCTAAAATATTCTTAAAAGCTGACAGTGCGCCTTATAATCCGGTGCGCCTTATATATGAACCAATATTGAGCAACAACAGGTCTCACAACTACGGTAAGCAGCCGCCGATTTCATTTTCCCCCGTAGGAGAAGAAGCGCGCGGTGCATGCTGGGATATATGACTGCGCCAGGCCGTGCCGTTTCATTTCCATTTGTGTGTTTATGTAAAGACTCCAAAATGGCTCCTATTGACAGACATGATTTCAGGAAAGCAGGAATTGTCACTGAACCACTAGACAACAGCAGCGACACTGACTCCATTAACAACGTCTCGAAATAGTGCAAAGCAAAAATAATATATTAATAACTCAACATTGCTCAAACGTTAATGTCACACAACACAACACACAAAATAAACATGTGAAGCATAACTTTATTAAGTTATTCCTCATCCACGAATCCCTCGAATTCTTCTTTTTCAGTGTCCGAATTAAACATGCACCAAGAGGTCCCGCAACTACGGTAATCAGCCCTCTACCGTATTTTCCCTCGTAGAAGAAGAAGCGCGCGGTGCATGCTGGGATATATGACTACGGGAGGCCTGCCGTTTCTAAAGAGACACGCTTATGACGCAGAGTTTTAACTCAAGGCCATCAGTCACACAGTAGAACACGGGAATAGAGCAGCAGCGAGAGGATTTAACATTAACAGCAGCGACACTGACTCGTTTAATGACAACTTCCACGAGACGGAGCCGGGCATTTTGGATGCCGCATTCGCCCAACTGTTTGATTCGAACACTGAAGAAGAAGAATTTGAGGGATTCGTGGATGAGGAATAACTTAATAAAGTGAGCTTTACATTTTTTGTGTGTTGTGTTGTGTGACATTATCGTTTGAGCAAAGTTGAGTTATTGATATATTATTGCTTTGCACTATTTCGAGTGTTACTATATTGTGATTGCACTAACATTTGATTTATTGTAACATTATCAGACTCTTTTTTTACCTGTTTATTGAACCGGGCAAAATAATAAAACAGCTGTCAATTCATTTTGGGAGTGAACGGAGTTGTCAGAACGCTGGTTTGTAATCTATTAATAAAGTTTGACTGACATATCTGACTGTTTTGTTGACATTCCCTTTAGCGCATCTCCATCCAAAGGATGCATAACGTAACCCCAGACTCTACTGTAGCATCTATTCTATGCGCCTTATTATGCGGTGCGCCTTATATATGAACAAAATATTAAAACAGGCCATTTATTGAAGGTGCGCCTTATAGTGCGGAAAATACAGTAATTCACAAACAAGGATGGGGTGAGGGTCACCACTTTGTAAGGAAATTTTCGAACCATTTTAGAACAACATTTCTCAACAAGCTATTGCAAGGAATTTAGGGATTTTACCATCTACGGTCCGTAAAATCATCAAAAAGTTCAGAGAATCTGGAGTAATCACGAAACGTAAGTGATGATATCACAGACTTCTGACCCCTCAAGCGGTACTCCATCAAAAACCGACATCAGTGTGTAAAGGATATCCCCACATGGGCTCAGGAACACTTCATAAAACCAATGTCAGTAACTACAGTTGGTCGCTACATCTGTAAGTACAAGTTAAAACTCTACTATGCAAAGCCAAACCCATTTATCAACAATATCCTGAAATGCCGCCGGCTTGGCTGGGCCCGAGCTCACCTAAGATGGACTGATGCAAAGTGGAAAGGTGTTCTGTGGTCTGACGAGTCCACATTTCAAATTATAATTGGAAACAGAGGACGTGGTGTCCTCCAGAACAAACAGGAAAATAACCATTCAGATTGTTATAGGCGGAAAGTTCAAAAGGCAGCATCTGTGATGGTATGGGGGTGTATTAGTGCCCAAGGCATGTGTAACTTACACATCTGTGAAGGCACCATTAATGCTGAATGGTCCATACAGGTTTTGGAGCAACATATGTTGTCATCCAAGCAACGTTATCATGGACGCCCCTGCTTATTTCAGCAAGACAAGTGTTACAACAGCGTGGCTTCATAAAAAAAGAGTGCTGGTACTTTTTTGGCCCGCCTGCAGTCCAGACCTGTCTCCCATCGAAAATGTGTGGCACATTATGAAGCGTATAATACGACCGCGGAGACCCCGGACTGTTGAACGACTGAAGCTCTACATAATACAAGAATGGGAAAGAATTCCACTTTCAAAGCTTCAACAATTAGTTCCACCGTTCCCAGACATTTATTGAGTGTTGTTAAAAGAAAAGGGGATGTAACACAGTGGTGAACATGTCCTTTACCAACTACTTTGACACGTGTTGCAGCCATGAAATTCTAAGTTAATTATTATTTGCAAAAAAAAATAAAGTTTATGAGTATGAACATCAAATATTTTGTCTTTGTAGTGCATTCAATTAAATATGGGTTGAAAAGGATTTGCAAATCATTGTATTCCGTTCAAATTTACATCTAACACAATTTCGCAACTCATATGGAAACGGGGTTTGTATAAAAATATCGAGAAGCTGCAGATGCTGTGTTTGACACGTTTGTTTTGTTCAGTCCAGACTCAACAAACTGGATGGACGAGCATTACCTTTCGTACACAGACAAACATATCGTTTGTTGTATAATTTGTCAGACATTGTTGCTAGATGTCACGAGAGAAACAAGCAACAAGCTCTATAAAAACAAGTCACTTCTAATAAATAGATAATAAGTGGACTCTGCAACAATGGACGAACAGGCAGCAGACGCTACATTAGTCCCGTCTCCAAGGCATTACATTATTTCATAAAACTCCTGTCATTACTGTCGTTAATTGTAGTACATGCTACTGAGGGGCTGATTTGAGATATAAGTGTTTAAAGTTACGAGCTCGGTCGTGGAACGCAATGTGCTCGTAAGTTGATATAATACTATAGATATTATCAGTGTTTGTACTAAAAATGTGAAAAGTTGTTTTCCAGTAACGGGTAAGTAATATAATTACTATTTTAATTGCTACAAAGCCGTTGCCGTCAGCGACAGTAAAAATGTGGCATACTATTACTGTATGTCTTGACAGAGCCAAAGAGGGTGTCTTCATACACCCACACAGCACTTCCCTTATTTTCTACCAATCAAACTAATGCCATAGATGCATTAACAGACATCCATTAAACGTATGTACTAGAGCAAAGTATCCATTGTGACTGTAATCTCACGCCAGCTATTACATTTTTCAAAAAAAATTATGCAATAATTACTTTCCCTGCCAACTAAAAACATTCATTAAGGAATAATTCAGTTTCCATTTCTAATATAATATATACTTTTTTTTAGAAACTACCTAGTGACTATAACTTGTAATTAGTTTTGTAAGTAATTTGCCCAACACTGGTTATTATAGAAGACCACAACATATCCTACAAGACTGTTGGTGTTCAAAGTGCAGAACGGGGGAATAATTTGTTTCAATGTAATATGTGATACAGTTTTTGTACGGTGTGTCTTGACAACACATAATTAACGAAACACTCACTTGTTTATGTTGCTGCCTTCTTTGAGTCGCTCCCCAGCAGCTCCTGTCTTGGACACTCGCTCACTTCCTGCAAGGTCAACGAGACTCATCTTGCTCACCTTCTCCCCGGAATTCTGTTAATAAATCAGACCCGTGGTTGTGAGTTATAGGACCAACGTAAGGAGGGTTTTAAAAGTTTAAAAAGACTGACCCCAGACTGTAGGTCGTAGAGCGTTTGTGTGACAATAATACTGAAGACTCCATGAGATCGACTGCTCTCCTCATTCATGTTGGTGGCTGCCACTGTGCGAGATTTGTTCCCCTCCGACATGAGCACCTCAATGTCCTAAAGTCAACAAAGACGTTGAAAAAAGATGTATATTTTGGACTAAAGGAAGGTTGGAGGCCATGGAAAATCACCAATCAGGTAATTTCAACAAATACGTAAATACACATGATGCAGCAGCTACAAGCATACTTTACAAAGTGAAGTGAAGTGAAGTGAATTATATAGCACTTTTCTCTAGTGACTCAAAGCGCTTTACATAGTGAAACCCAATATTTAAGTTACATTTAAACCAGTGTGGGTGGCACTGGGAGCAGGCGGGTAAAGTGTCTTGCCCAAGGACACAACGGCAGTGACTAGGTTGGCGGAAGCGGGAATCGAACCTGCAACCCTCAAGTTGCTGGCACGGCCGCTCTACCAACCGAGCTATGCCACCCACACACTTACACATATATATATATGTATAGTAAATATATATATATATATATATATATATATATATATATATATATATACAGTATATATACAGTGTATACTGTATATATGCAGTATATATATACATACAATGTATATACAGTATATATATATACATACAGTGTATATATATTGTACATACACTGTACGTATATATATATACTGTGTATATATATATATACTGTATATACACTTTATGTATATGTATATATATGCTGTATATACATTGTAAGTATATATATACTGCATATATATAGACTGTATATAGACTGTGTATATATATATGTATGTATACATATATATATATATATATATATTTATATATGTTATTTAACCTTTCGCCAAGTACTTTGACAAGAGAGGAAGTACTATTGTAACTCAAATAGCTTTATGAATGCACAAAAAGTGTGTGTGGTCTAAAAATACTTGGATATGCACAACAAAACATTCTCTAAATGTCACCGCATCTCATGAAGATCCAGTGTCAGTCAAAATCTGGCATTTCAAAAAAACAAATTTATAAATAAAAAATCTGGCATTTTAAAGGCAGATTATGGCTGAATGGCCACTTCTGACCCTAAAGACAATTACGAGCAGTAAATGATGTACAATAAATAAGAGTCATCATTTCAGGCCAAATAAAGTGTAAGACTACAATTAAATGATATAGACTTTGCAAAGTGAGTAAATAATGCACCAAATACAGTAAAAATGCTTGGGATTAGTTTAGATTTAAAAATAAAGATGATCCCAATCGTGGACTCTTATTTAGGGCTGATATCTGCCTTTTTCAATTGATCCGCAATGAACTGATGATATATATATATATACATATATATATATTTGTATACATATATATATATATATATATATACATATATACGCATATATATATATATATACACATATATATACACATATATATATATACATACATATATATACACATATATATATATACACATATATATATATATACACACATATATACATATATATATATATATATATACATACATATATACACACACATATATACATATATATATATATATATATATTTACATACACACACGCATACACACACAGGCACACACCCTGACCAAGCAAGACGACACAAGAAGCGAACCTCTAAAGCATGGGTGTCAATCTCTGGCCCGCGGGCCAAATTTGGCCCACCGTGTAATTTCATTTGGCCCTTGAGGCAATTTCAAATTAACATTAGAGCCGGTACTATATAGCGGCGCTGCCGCTGTAACACAGCATTCACTGCTAATACTCATACTTGCCAATCGTCCCGATTTTCCCGGGAGACTCCCGAAGTTCAGTGCCACTCCCGAAAATCTCCCGGGGCAATCGTTCTCCCAACTTTCTCCCGATTTCCGCCCGGATAACAATATTGGGGGCGAGCCTTAAAGGCACCTTTAACCTGCCGTCACGTTCGCTTTTCCTCCATTCAAACAGCGTGCCGGCCCAGTCACATAATATATGCGGTTTTCACACATACACACAAGTGAATGCAAGCATACTTGGTCAACAGCCATACAGGTCACACTGATGGTGGCCGTATAAACAACTTTAACAATGTTACAAATATGCACCACACTGTGAACTAACACCAAACAAAAATGACAAACACATTTCGGGAGAACATCCGCACCGTAACACAACATAAACACAACAGAATAAATACCCAGAACCCCTTGTGGCACCAACTCTTCCGGGACGTTACAATATACACCCCCTGCTACCACCGCATTATTTTGTTTTCAAATTTATTAGCCTGCGAAAAAAGTTAATGTTGATATTTACCTCAGAAGGCTGCAAATAGAAAAGAGGCATTCATGTTTTTATTTGAATTTTATTTAATATACCATTCATGTTTTTTCATTTGTTTTTTCAAAGTTGATTTTGCACTATTAAGTTATATAAGCCTTGCATGTTCCATATTCAGTGTTAAAGCGAATCAGTGTAGCAAACTGAGCAATAATTAACGTTATTATGCATGTACTTTCTCTTGCTACTTCAAAGCTTGAATGTTTGATTCATTCATTATTTTATTTTCAAATGTATTATTAGCTGGTGGAAAATGTTCATTTAGATGTTTCCCTCAGAAGCTTGTAAATAGAAAAGAGGCATTCAATTTTTATTTCGATTTTTTTTGATATGCCATTGATATTTTTTATTAGTATTATTATTATTTTAAACTTGATTTTGCATGTCACTATAAAGTTATATAAGCCTTGCTTGTTCAATATTCAATGCAAAACTTGTTTGGGTCCCTATTAAAAGGTTAATTTGTTCAACCTTGGCCCGCGGCTTCGTTCAGTTTTAAAATTTGGCCCACTCTGTATTTGACTTTGAATCCCCTGCTCTAAAGATTCAATGTAAAGTATTGGTAAACGATCCATGGTGATATTAACGATACCAAGCATCCATCCATCCATTTTGTAGCGCTTATTCCCTTTCGAGGTCGCGAGGGGCGCTGGCGCCTATCTCAGCTACAATCGGGTGGAAGGCGGCGTACACCCTGGACAAGTCGCCACCTCATCGTAGGGCCAACACAGATAGACAGACAACATTAACACTCACATTCACACGCTTGGGCCAATTTAGTGTTGCCAATCAACCTATAATATGAGTAAAAAATATTAAAGTGATTAGATCGATATATTACTTTTCTTATAATTACAAAGTAATATTTGGGTTGTTTTTGTTTTTGTTTACAAACTCACGGATATCATCTCTGGATAGCGGAAATCCTTGATGGCAATATCCACATGATTTCAATGGAAGCCAAGACAATGCTACCCTATCTTAAGAATGTTTTGAGGTAAGACCTGTCTCTCGGCTAGTTTAAGCTAAAATTTGAGATACCAGCATCTCCATAATTAGTTGGCATAGCAAATGCCACAGGGAATCCCGTAAAATCCGCCGATTAAGTACCGTATTTTCCAAACTATAAGCTGTTACTTTTTTCCAATGCTTTGATCCCTGCGCTGTTAAAACGTTATGGCTAATTTATGGATTTGTCTTCACTCTAACCAATACTGTTTGATATTCAACAAATACTTTTCATAAAAATTTGGCAGAGACACTTAAAAGGTGCGTTACTGTTTGTGCTATGGCGCCATCTTTTGAACAAGTTCGCTAACTGCAGGTGCTGTGAATTGAAAAACTTCCTGTTTCATGCTTTGAACTGGAAGTACAACCGTCCATAGCATTTCTGTTCAAAAAGATTCTTCATTCATCACTCCAAGCAACGTTTATAGGTTTTACAATATAAACAAAACTATTCGTACCTACTAAACCGTCCAATATAATATGTCTGTAGGAGTCTTTTCATGCATATTTGTGCGTGCTATCGTAATGTAATCAAGCTAGCGCTGTTGGCATAACCGAATATGGTAACTTGTTTACAAGTGTCCATGTTGGTATTATTACCTTACAATGGCATTTTTTGCATTGTTTTAGTTTCATAAATTAAACAATGCGTCACCGTGGAGTTTTTGAGTGTTTAGCTGATTGGAGAGCTAGCTTTCGCAGCTAATGGGTTTATGACGATGACTTCTGTCTTGTTTGATCTTCTGTTTTACTGCCGTGTTACTGCCATCATTTGGAAACAATTAACGTATGTAAATAAACATTTACAAATAGCTAATTTTACAACATATATATCTGCGGCTTATAGTCTGGTGCGGTTAATATATGGAAAAAAAATAAATATTCAAAAATTTGGTGGGTGAGGTTAAATACTGATGCGCTTTATAGTGTGTAAATTAAAATATGTAAGTTGAGGTACTACTGTGGTAGTTTTTGCTTTTGTTTAGTTATTAGGCACTAGCTACTTTTTTTTTTTCCAATCGTGGGTATCATTGAACACCACAAATTTAATACATCATCGGATTTACAACAATATTCGCAAATTCTAAATTTAGGAAGACAAGCTTTATAAAAATGTGTTATTGTGTTTAATTTAGTTATATGCAATACCACATTTTCAGTTCTTTTTTTTATTGTCTAAGTATCAAATCTGGACATGAAATCAGATTGGATATGAGACAAAAAATGTTGATTTTGAAATGCCTATTTAAAAGTATTTAAGTTGCTATAAACTGTAGGACAAAACCAGAGATCTGAGCACCCTTTGAGGAAAAACAGAAACATTTCTATCAGCACAAAGTGCAGCCACGCACACTTTAAAAGAACATTTAGAAAATCAAGACTACATTTCCTGCAAATGGTACCATTTCTACACTTTATTTTAACTTTAGATTTATTCTCATCAACCAACGTATTTTGGCTTGTTTTTTGACACTTACTTACATGTGCCATGTAATGTACCACAACTTTTTTAGTTTTTATCAGATAATTTACTAAAACTATTATCATTGAAAATGTAATGTAAATTCTGTAACATGCATGCAAACAACTCAGAAAATATTTCCTACTTGGCAACTCTATCCTGTAGCCATGCCTATCGGGTAATATACTTCTGGTGGGGTGACCTTGGTTTACCATCTGTCAAAAAAGAAATATACCTTCTCGCTTTCTACTAATAAATACTCAAGAACACACGTAGGGAACCTATGGCTCTAGAGCCAGATGTGGCTCTTTTGATGACTGCACCTGGTTTTCAGATACATTTTAGCTGACATTGCTTAACGCGATAAGTAATGAATAAATCCGCTGATAATCACAGTATCAAAAATAACGTTCAAAATATACAACATTCTCATGCATTTTTCCTTCATCCATCCGGTTGCTACCGCACCTGTTCAAAAAGTCGCATGAATGGTAAGAAGTATTATATTTATTTTTGGCAAGCCTCAGAATAACAATGTTATTAAAAAGAATAAGAGACTTATTATACTCTAAATATGTTGGTCTTTCTTAAAAATGCACGCAAATAGTGGTATTCAGTGTTTGAAAAAAAACAACTTGTATGGCTCGCACGGAAATACTTTTTAAAATATTTGGCTTGTATGGCTCTCTCAGCCAAAAAGGTTCCCGACCCCTGCTCTAGAACTACAATTGGTTTGGAAATAACAGTGTTCGGATTGTAATCATCCAAATATGATTAGCCCCAAAGTGGACAGCCGTCAACGTGGCTTGGAGACAAGCTTGTTTTGGTGGTCCTGATCCTCTCTCCGTCTTGTAACTCAGTGTGGCATTCAGGCAAGAGGAACAGCAAGTACCTGTGGTTGAAGCTAGCGTTTAACAAATTTTGATTGAATTTTATAGACATTTTGTTCAAAAAATGCGCAACTGATATTCAGATATTTTTTGACGCAAAAATAAATATTTAAAAAATCTGATTTCCGCATTCGAGGAAATGTTACTTGCCTGCAATACAGAGGACCAACCAAGTCTTTGTTGTCCATACCAGAAGAATATGTTGTAAAACTAATGCTTATTATTCAACATCTATGTATTATGAATTTCGCAAAGTGATTACTGGCAACGCTGACGTCATTCATCGGGTTTAGTGAATTGTGGGAAAAATGGAAAGTGTTCCAGTGTTCTCATGCTGTTTCGCCGGGTCACGGCAGGCAGAGGGCCAAGCTTTTAGGAAAACTACTGCATTAATATCAGGCAAAAGGAGCCCAAAGAAACAGGGTGGAGATCCATCCATTTATCCATTTTCTACCGCTTATTCCCTTTGGGGTCGCGGGGGGCGCTGGTGCCTATCTCAGCTACAATCGGGCCGAAGGCGTGATACACCCTGGACAAGTCGCCATCTCATCACACAGATAGACAGACAACATTCACACTCACATTCACACACTAGAGCCAATTTAGTGTTGCCAATCAACTTATCCCCAAGTGCATGCTATTGGAAGTGGGAGGAAGCTGGAGTACCCAGAGGGAACCCACGCATTCACGGGGAGGACATGCAAACTCCACACAGAAAGATCCCGAGCCCGGGATTGTACTCTGACTACTCAGGACCTTCGTATTGTGAGGCAGACGCACTAACCCCTCTCCCACCGTGAAGCCTGTGGTGGAGATGTTTAAACCTAATTAAGGGGAACCCCACCAATGTTTGGCGTACAATCCGCACAAAACCACACGAGTGCATTCCACATTCCCTTAATATGTGTCATTAGGGGCTCACTTTGTTAGAAGTGATGCATTTGTGCTTCGTGCTATAAATTATTTCTGTACATTTGAGAAATCTAAGGGTTTTTGCATCATCTTGAAGGACACACCTCAAAGTTGGTCACTGCCAGCTGAGACAAACCATCCACGTATGGACCCAGGACTTTGTGTTCCCGAACCTTCAGAGACTGCCGGCTCCTTGAAAATAAGAGTGAGGAAAAGGTTTTGTCAGTGAAAAGTGTAGAAATGTTGTTTGATTTCCTTCCTCTACGTAGCCATTTTCTTTGGAACAATCACTTTCACATTTAAAGGCCTACTGAAACCCACTACTACCGACCACGCAGTCTGATAGTTTATATATCAATGATGAAAGCTTAACATTGCAACACATGCCAATACGGCCGGTTTAGTTTGCCAAATTGCAATTTTAAATTTCCCGCGAAGTATCCTGTTGAAAACGTCGCGGAATGATGACGCTTATGTTGACGCGTGCTTGTGACGTTATTGTTTGTAGCGGACATTTTATCCCAGCACCACTCACGGCTAAAAGTCGTCTGATTTAATCAAATTATTATACAGTATTCTGGACATCTGTGTTGCTGAATCTTTTGCAATTTGTTCAATTAATAATGGATACTACAAAGAAGAATGCATTTGGTGGAAAGCGGTGTATTTCGGCCGGCTGTAGCAACACAAACACAACCAATGTTTCTTTGTTTTATTTGTGAAGGTTTAATATGGAACAGAGCGGTCAAGCGAAACATGTTTCTCTACCACATTTCAACCGGCAGGTTTCGGTGAGAAAATTGTGGTAATAAGTTGGCTCTTACCGTAAACATGAGCGGAGCTTGTGTCGTTATTCCTGCAGCTGTAAAAGAGGCAGCTGCGACTTTCTTGGTTCCTCCATGGCTTCACTCAGAGACACTGACGGTCACCACACCCCTCCGACTTTCAGGTATGACTTTATAATCTCACTAAAACACTAGTAACACAATAATCAGATAAGGGATTTTCCAGAATTATCCTAGTAAATGTGTCTAATAACATCTGAATCGCTCCAACTGCCCTGTCTTTTTTTTTTCTTCTAGTCCTTCACTCTCACTATCCTCATCCACGAAACTTTCATCCTCGCTCCAAATAATGGGGAAATTGTCGCTTTCTCGGTCAGAATCGCTCGCGCTGCTAGAGTCCATGAATATAATCAATGTGCGGATGTGAGGAGCCCTCACACCGGTGACGTCACGTGCACATCGGCTTCTACTTCCGGTACAGGCAAGGCTTTGTTATTAGCGACCAAAAGCTGCGAACTTTATCGTCGATGTTCTCTACTAAATCCTTTCAGCAAAAATATGGCAATATCGCTAAATTATCAAGTATGACACATAGAATGGACC